>NW_027206346.1:1660000-1735000 GCF_024711535.1 Dipodomys merriami | reverse complement strand
GGTTAGGCTGAGGGTGAGGGTTAGGTTTAGGATTGGGGTTAGGTTGATGGTTAGGGTTAGGGTTAGTGTTATTGTTAGGGTAAGGGTGAGGGTGAGGGTTAGGTTGAGGTTTAGGGTTAGGTTTAGGGTTAGGGTTAGTGTGAGGGTTAGTGTTAGGTTTAGGGTTAGTGTTAGGGTGAGGGTAAGTGTTATGGTGAGGCTTTGGGTTACGGTGAGGCTTATTGTTAGGCTGAGGGTTAGGGATATGTTTATTTTTAGGGTTAGGGTTACGGTTACAGTTTCGGTGAGGGTGAGGGTTAGGGTTAGGTTTAGGATGAGGTTTAGGGTTAGGGTTAGGGTTAGAGTTAGGGTTAGTGTTAGGGTTAGGGTTAGGGTTAGGGTGAGGTTTAGGGTAAGGGGTCGGTTTATGGTTAGGGTGAGGCTTATATTGAGGATTAATGTTAGGTTTAGTGTGAGGTTTAGGGTGAGGATGAGTATTAGGGTTAGGCTGAGGGTGAGTGTTAAGATAAGGTTGAGGGTTATGGTTAGGGTGAGGGTTAGATTGAGGATTAGGGTTATGGTTAGTGTGAGGTTTAGGGTGAGGATGATGATTATGGTTAGTGTGAGGTTTAGGGTGAGGATGAGAATTAGGGTTAGGGTGAGGGTGAGGGTTAGAATTAGCGTTAGGGTGATGGTCAGGGTTAGGGTTAGGGTTAGGGTTAGAGTGAGATTTAGGATTAGGGTGAGGGCTAGGGTTAGTGTGAGGGTTAGTGTTAGGGTAAGGGTTAGTGTTAGGGTGAGGGTAAGTTTTAGGTTGAGGGTTAGGTTTAGGGTGAGGGTTATTGTTAGGGTTAGTTTTAGGGTTTCGGTTACTGTGAGGGTGAGGGTGATGTTTAGGGTTAGGGTGAGCTTAAGTGTTAGGGTTATGGTTAGAATTAGGGTTAGTGTGAGGGTGAGGTTTAGGGGTAGACTTATGTTTAGGGTGAGGTTTAGGGTGAGGTTTAGGGTCAGGGTGAAGTTTAGGGTGGGGGTGACGGTAAGGGTAAAGGTGAGTGTTAGGCCAAGGGTGAGGGTTATGGTAAGGGTGAGGGTTAGTGTTAGGGTGAGGGTTAGGGTAAGTGTTAGGGTGAGGGTCAGGGTTAGATTGAGGATTAGTGTTAGGGTTAGTGTGAGGTTTAGGGTGAGGATGAGGGTTAGGCTTAGGGTGAGGGCTAGGAAGAGGGTGAGGGGTAGGGTTAGTGTTAGGGTGAGGTTTAGGGTTAGGGTTATTGTTAGGGTTAGGGTTAGGGTTACAGTTTCGGTGAAGGTAAGGGTGAGGTTTAGGGTTGGGGTTAGGATGAGGTTTAGGTTTAGGTTTTGGGTTAGAGTTAGGGTTAGGGCTAGGGTGAGGGTGAGCTTTAGGGTTAGAGTTAGGATTAGTGTTAGGTTTAGGCTTAGGGTGAGGGTTAGGATGAGGTTTAGGGTTAGGATTATTGTTAGGGTGAGGGCTATGGTGAGTGTTAGGGTGAGGGTTAGGGTTAAGGATAGGGTTATGTTTAGGATTAGGGTTAGGGTGAGTGTGAGTGTGAGCATTAGGTTTAGGGTTAGGTTTAGACTTTTGGTTAGGGTGACGGTTAGGGCTAGGGTTTGGGTTAGGGTGAGGGTGTGGCTGATTATTAGGGTTAGGTTTAGGATTAGGGTTAGGGTTAGGTTTAGGTTTACGGTGAGGGTTAGGGTTAGGCCTAGGTTAGGCTTAGGGTTAGGCTGAGGGTGAGGGTGGGGGTGAGGATTACTTTTAGGGATAGTGTTAAAATTCGGGTTATTTTAAGTGTTTTGGTTTGGGTTAAGTTTGTGGTGAGGGTGAGGCTGAGGTTGAGGGTTAAGTTTAGGGTTAGGTTTAGTGTGAGGTTTAGGGTTTGGGTTAGTTTTAGGGTTAGGGTGAGGGTTAGGGTTAGGGTTAATGTATGGGTGAGGGTTAGGGTTAGGTTGAGGGTTAGGGGTAGGGTTAGGCTGAGGGTTAGTTTGGGGTTGAGGAATAGGTATTGGGTTATGGTTAGTGTTTGGGATAGGATTAGGGTTAGGGTGAGTGTTAGGATGAGGGTTAGGGTTAGGGTGAGGGTTAGGGTGAGCATGATGGTAAGAGTTAAGCTGAGGATTAGGCTGAGTGTGAGTGTTCCCCTCAGGGTGAGGGTTACTATTAGTGTGAGGGTTAGGATAAGGGTTATGGTGAGGGTTAGGGTGAGGGTGAGGGTTATATTGAGGATTATGGTTATGTTTATTGTGAGGTTTCGGGTGAGGATGAGGGTTAGGGTTAGGGTGAGGGTTAGGGTTTGAATTAGGGTTAGGGTGAGGGCTAGGGTGAGGGTGAGGGTTAGGGGTAGGGTGAGATTTAGGGTTAGGGTGAGAGTTAGGGTTACTTTTAGGGTTAGTGTTAGAGTTAGGGTTAGGTTAAGCTTGAGGGTAAGTGTTAGGGTGAGTGTTAGGTTTAGGATGAGGGTCATGGTTAGGGTGAGGGTTAGGTTTAGTTTTAGGGTTATTGTTAGGTTTCGGGTTAGGGTTACAGTGAGGGTGAGGGTGAGGGTTATGGTTAGGGTGAGGTTTAGGTTTAGGGTTAGGGTTTGAATTAGGGGTAGGTTGAGTGTGAGGTTTAGGTTTAGAGTTAGGGTTAGGGTGAGGCTGAGGGTGAGGGTGTGGGTTAGGGTAAGGATTGGGTTTAGGGTTAGGCTTAGTTTTATTGTAAGGGTTAGGCTTATGGTTATGGTTAAGGTAAGGGTTAGGGTTAAGGTGAAGGTTAGGGTGAGGGTTAGGTTTAGGTTTAGGGTGAGGGTTAGGTGAGGGTGAGGGTTAGGTTTAGGTTGAAGGTTAGGTTTAGGGTGAGGGTTAGGGTTAGGATTAGGGTTAGGCTGAGGGCTAGGGTGAGGTTTAGGTTTAGTGTGAGGTTTAGTGTTAGGGATAGGCTTAGTGTTAGGTTGAGGGTAAAGATTAGGTTGAGGGTTAGGGATAGGTTTAGGTTTAGGGTGATGTTAAGGGTTAGAGTGAGGGGTAGGGTCAGGGTGAGTGTTAGGGTTAGCATTATCGTTAGGGTGAGGGTTATTGTGAGGGTTAGGGTAAGGTTAGGGTGAGAATTAGGGTTAGGGTGAGGGTTAGGTAGAGTGTGAGGGTAAGGGTAAGTGTGAGGGTTAGGGTGAGTGTAAGGATTATGGTAAGGGTGTGGATTAGGGTGAGGGTTAGGTTTAGGCTTACAGTAAGGGTGAGGGTTAGGGTGAGTGTTAGGTTTGGGGTTAGGGTTAGGCTGACGGTGAGATTGAGGTTTGGAATCAGGGTGAGGGTTAGGTTTAGGGTGAGGGTTAGGATTAGGATTAGGGTTAGGGTGAGGGCTAGGGTGAGGGTGAGGATTAGGGTTAGGGATAGGGTTAGGGTGAGGGTTAGGGTTAGGCTGAGGATTAGGTTTAGTGTAACGCTTAGTTTTAGTGTTAGGGTTAGTGTTAGGGTGAGCATAAATTTTAGGGTTAGGATTAGGTTTAAGTTGAGGGTGAGGGTTAGGTTAAGGGTGAGGGCTAGGGTTAGGGTGTGGGTGAATGTGAGGGTTAGGATAAGGGTTAGGGTTAGGGTTATTTTTTTGGTGTAGGGTTAGGTTTATGGTTACGTTGAGGGTGAGGGTGAGGGATAGGGTTAGGGTGATGTTTAGGGTTTGGGTTTGGTTTAGGTTTAGGGTTAGGATGAGATTTATGGTGAGGGGTAGGGTTAAGGTTAGGTTTAGGGTAAGGATTTGTGTGAAAGTTAGGTTTAGGGTGAGGGTTAGGTTGAGGATTAAGGTTTGGATTAGGGTTAGGGTGAGAGTGAGTGTTAGGGTGAGTTTAAGGGTTAGTTTAGGGTTAGGGTTATGGTTAGGGTTAGTGTGAGGGTAAGGGTTAGGTTGAGGGTTAGGCTTAGTGTGAGGTTTAGGGTGAGGTTGAGAATTAGGGTTAGGGTTAGGGTGAGGTTAAGGTTTAGGTTGAGGTGTAGGGTGAGGGTGAGTGTTAGGGTTAGCATTAGGGTTAGGGTGAGTTTTAGTGTGAGTGTTTTGGTTAGGTTAGGGTGAGGTTTTGGGTTAGTGTGAGGGTTAGGGTGAAGGTAAGGTTTGGGGTGAGTGTTAGGGGTAGGGTGAGGGTTATCGTTAGGTTTAGGGTGAGGGTTAGGTTTAGGTTGGAGGTTAGGGTTAGGGTGAGGGTTAGCGTTAGGCTTAGGGTTAGGGTTAGGTTGGAGGTTAGGGTTAGGTTGTGGGATAGCATTAGGGGTAGGGGTAGGTTGAGGGTGAGGTTGAGGGTTAGGGTTAGGATTAGGTTTAGGGTGAGGCTGAGGGTGAGGGTGAGGGTGAGGGTTAGAGTTAGGGCGAGGGTTAGGCTAACTGTTAGGGTGAGGGTTAGGTTTAGGGTGATGTTTAGGTGGAGGGTGAGAGTTAGGTTGAGGTTGAGGGAGAGGGTTCGGTTGAGGATTTGGGTTAGAGTTAGGTTGAGGGTGAGGGTGAGTGAGAGGGTTAGATTTATGGTTAGGATTAGGTTTAGGGTGATGCGCACTGTGAGGGTTAGGGTTGGGGTTATTATTAGGCTTAGGTTTAAGCTGAGGGTGAGTGTGAGTGTGACCGTTAGTGTTATGTTGAGTGTGAGCATTAGGGTTAGGGTTAGGGTGAGGGTGAGTTTGAGGTTTAGGGTGTGGGTTAGGGTGTGGGTGAGGTTGAGGGTTAGATGAGTATGAGGGTTAGGGTTAGGATGAGGGTTAGGGTTCGGGTTCGGGTGAGGTTTAGCATTAGGGTGAGGGTTAGGGTTATGCTGCGGATTAGGGTGAGGATTAGTGTTAGGGTGATGTTTAGGTTGAGGTTAAGGTTTAGGTTGAGGGTGATAGTGAGGGTTGGTTTGAGAGTTTGCGTTAGGGTTAGAGTGAGGTTGAGGGTGAGGCTGAGGCTTAGGGTTAGGGTTAGGGTGAGGGTGACTGTGAGGGTTAGGTTTAGGGTTAGGCTTAGTCTGAGGGTTAGGCTGAGGGTGAGGGTGAGGGTTAGGGTTAGGGTCAGGGTTAGGGTTAATGATAGCGTGATTTTTAGGGTGAGGGTTAGTGTGAGAGTTAGTGTTAGGTTTAGGATTAGTGTTACAGTGAGTGTAAGGCTTTGTTTGAGGGTTAGGGTTAGGGATCGGGTGAGGGTTAGGGGGAGGGTTAGGGTGAGGTGAGGTGAGGGTGATTGTGAGGTTTTTGGTTAGGGTGAGAGATAGGTTTAGGGTGAGGGATAGGGTTAGTGTTAGGGTGAGCGTGAGCATGAGGGTGACAGTGAGGCTTAGGGTGAGGGTGAGGGTGAGGGTTAGGGTTAGGGTTAGGGTGAGGGATAGGGTGAAGTTTAGGGTTAGGGTTACGGTTAGGGTTAGGGTGAGGGTGAGGGTTAGGATTAGGGTGAGGGTTATTGTTAGGGTTAGGGTTAAGGTTACGGTTAATGTGAGGTTGCGGGTGAGTTGAGGTTTAGCGTGAGGGTTAGCGTTAGGGTGAGGGTTAGGTTGAGGGTAAGTGTTGGGGTGAGGGTTAGGGTTAGGGTGAGGGTTAGGTTTTGGGTTAGGGTGAGGGATAGATGAGGGTGTCGGTTAGGGTTACGTTGAGGTTTGGGCTTAGGGTGAGTGTTATGGTTAGGATTAGGGTTAGGTTGAGGGCTAGGATGAGGGTGAGGTTTTGGGTGAGGGTTAGGGTTAGGGTTAGGGTGAGGGTTAGGGTTAGGGTGAGGGTTAGGGTTAGTGTGAGGGTTAGGGTGAGGGTAAAGTTAAAGGTTAGGGTGATGGTGAGGGTTAGGGTTAGGTTTACGGTAAGGGTTAGGGTGAGGGTGAGTGTGTGGGTTAGGGTAAGGTTTAGGGGTAGGGTGAATTTTATGGTGTCGGTGAGGGTTAGGGTCAGGTTGAAGGTGAGGGTTAGGTATAGGGTTAAGCTCAGGATTTCGGTGAGGTTTAGGGTTAGGAGTACTGTTAGGTTTAGTGTTAGTCTGAGGGTGATGGTGAGGGTGAGTATTAGAGTGACGTTGAGGGATCGGGAGAGTGTGAGGGTTAGGGTTTGGGTGCGGGTTAGGGTTGGGTGACTGTGAGAGTGAAGGTGAGGGTGAGGGTTATGGTTGAGTTTAGTGTTAGAGTGAGGGTTAGTGTGAGTGGTAGGGTTACGGTTACGGTTAGGGTGAGGTTTAGGGTTAGTGTGAGGGTTAGGGTTAGGGTGAAGTGTAGGGTTACTGTGAGGGTTCATGTTAGGTTTAGGCTTAGTGTTAGGGTGAGAGTAAGGGTTAGGTTGAGGGTTAGGTTTAGGGTGAGGTTTAGGGTTAGTATGAGTGTTACGGCTAGGGTGAGGTTAGGGTGAGGGTTAGGATTAGGATTAGGGTTAAATTGAGGGTGAGTGTGAGTGTGTGGGTTAGGGATAGGGTTAAGCTGAGGGTGACTGTGAGCGTGATGGTTAGGGTTAGGGTGAGGGTTAGGTTTAGGGTGAGGCTTAGCGTTAGGGTTAGGGTGAAGGTTAGATTTAGGTTGGAGGATAGGGTTAGGGTGAGGGTTAGCGTTAGGGATAGGGTTAGTTTGAGGGTGAGGGTGACGGTTAGGGTTGGGATTAGATTTAGGGTGAACCTGAGGGTGAGGGTGAAGGTGAGCGTTAGGTTTAGGGTCAGGGTTAGGCTAAGGTTCACGGTGAGGGTTAGGTTTACCGAGATGTTTAGGTTGAGGTTTAGGGTGATGATGAGGGTTCGGGTTAGGTTGAGGGTTTGGGATAGGATTAGCGTGAGGCTCAGGGTGAGGGTGAGTGAGAGGGTTAAGTTTAGGTTTAGGATTAGGTTTAGGGTAAGGGTGAGTGTGAGGGTTAGGGTTAGGGTTATTGTTAGTCTTAGGTTTATGCTGAGGGTGAGGGAGATTGTGAGGGTTATGGTTAAGTTGAGTGTGTTCATTAGGGTTAGGTTTAGGGTGAGGGGTAGGGTCTGGGTTAGGGTTAGGGTTAGGGTGGTGGTTAGAGTTAGGGATAGGGTTAGGGTTAGAGTTATGGTTAAAGTGAGGGTTAGTGTGAGGGTGACCAATAGGGTTAGCGTTATAGTAAGGGATAGGGTGAGGGTGAGGGTGAGGGTTATGATGACGGTTAGTGATAGGGTTGGGCTAGGGGTTAGGGTTCGGGATAGGATAGGGTGAAGGTTAGGATGAGAGCGAGGTTTAGGGTCATCTTGAGTGTTAGAGTGATGGTTAGAATGAGGATTAGGGTTACGGTTATGCTTAGGGTGAAGTTGAGGGTTAGAGTTTGGGTGAAGGTGAGCGTTAGTGTTATGTTTAGGGTTAACCTTAGGTTGAGGGTGAGGGTTAGGATTAGGGTTAGGGTTAGGATTAGGGTTAGGGTTATTGTTAGGGTTAGGGTGACGGTTAGGGTTAGGGTAAGGGTTAGGGTTAGGGTGAGGTTAAGGATTAGGGTGAGGGTGATGATTAGTGTTAGGTTTAGGGTGAGGGTGAGGGTCAGGGTTAGGATTAGGTTTAGGATGAGTGCTAGGTTGAGGGTTAGGGTTAGGTTTAGGGTGAGATTAAGGGTTAGTGTGATTGTGACGGTTAGGCTTAGGGTGAGGGAAACGGTTAGGGTGAGGGTTAGGGTGAGGCTGAGGATTAGGGTAAGGTTTAGAGTTATGGTGAGGGTTAGGTTGAGGGTTAGGTTTTGGTTGATGGTTAGGGTTAGGCTGAGATTTATGGGGTGGGTTAGGGTTAGGGTTAGGGTTAGTGTTAGGGTGAGTGTTAGTGTGACGGTAAGTGTTAGTGTGAGTGTTAGGGTTAGGGTGAGGGTGAGGGTTAGGGTTAGGATTAGGGTGAGGTTAAGGGTTATTGTGAGTATTAGGGTTAGGTTGAGGGTTAGAGTGAGGGTGAGGATTAGGGTTAAGTTTAGGCTGAGGGTGAGGGTGAGGGTTAGGCTTAGGGTTTGGGTTAGTGTTAGGATGAGGGTTAGGGTGAGGAGTATGGTTAGGGTTAGGGTGAGGGTGAGGGTTAGGTTTATCTTTAGGGTTAGGTTTAGGGTTAGGTTGAGGGTGAGGTTGAGGTGAGTGTTAGGATTTGTTTGAGGGTTAGGGTTAGAGTTAGGGTTAGGGTGAGGGTTAGGTTTAGAGTTAGGGATAGGATGAGGTTTATGGTAAGGCTTAGGGTTAGGTTTAAGGTGAGGGTTAGGGTTAGTGTGAGGGTTAGCTTAAGGATTAGGTTTACAGTTAGGGTGAGGTTAAGGTTTAGGGTGAGAGTTTGGGTGAGGGTAAAGGTTAGGTTTAGGGTTAGGTTTAGGGTGACGGTTAGGGTGAGGGCTAGGGTGAGGGTTAGGGTTAGGGATTGGGTGAGGGTTAGGTTGAGGGTAAGAGTTCAGGTGAAGATTAGGGTGAGGTTGAGGTTTAGGTTTAGGGTGAGGGGTAGGGTGAGTTGTAGGATTAGTGTTAGGGTTAGGGTAAGGTTTAGGCTGAGGTTTTGGTTAGTGTTATGGTTAGGTTTAGGGTGAGGTTTAGGTTGAGGGTGAGGGTTTGGATTAGGGTAAGTCATAGAGTTAGTTTGAGGGTTGGAGGTAGGTTGAGGGTTATGGTGAGGGCTAGGGTGAGGGTGAGGTTTAGGGTTAGGTTTAGTGATAAGGATATCATTAGGGTTAGGGTTAGGTTTAGGGTTAGGGTAAGGGTTAAGGGGAGGGTTAAGGTGAGGTTTAGGGTTAGGGGTAGGGGGAAATTTAGGTTTAGTTTTAGGGAGTGATGTAGGTTTAATGTGAGGGGTAGGGTTAGGTTTAGGGTTAGAGTTAAGGTGAGGGCAAGTGTTCGGGTGAGGGTTAGGGTGATGGTAAGGTTTAGGGTGAACATTAGGTTTAGCTTCAGGGTTAGGTTTAGCTTTAGGTTTAGGGTGAGTGTTAGGGTTAGTGTGAGGGTTAGGGTGAGGTTGAGGGTTAGGGTTAGGCTTAGGCTGAAGGTGAGGGTGAGGTTTAGGGTTAGGGTTAGGGTTAGGATTACGTTGAGTGATAGGGTGAGGGTTAGGGTTAATATTAGTGTTAGGGTGAGGGTGAGGGTTAGGTTTAGGATTAGGGTGAGGTTCAGGGTTATTGTGAGTGTTAGGATTAGTTTGAGAGTTAGGGTGAGGGTGAGGGTTAGGATTAGGCTTAGGCTGAAGGTGAAGGTGAGGTTTAGGGTTAGGGTTTGGGTTAGGGTTAGGATGATGGTTAGCGTGAGGAGTATGGTTAGGGTTAGAGTGAGGGTGAGGGTTAGGTTTTGCTTTAGGGTTAGAGTTAGTGTTAAGCTGAGGGTGAGGGTGAGGGTTAGGGTTAGGGTTAGGATGAGGGTAAGGGTTAGGTTTAGGGTGAGGGTGAGGGTGAGGTTTAGGGTTATGGTTTTTTTTTAGGCTGAAGGTGATGGTGAGGATAAGGGTTAAGGTGAGGGTTAGGTTGAGGTTGAGGTTTAGGGTAAGGGTGAGCTTTAGGGTGAGTGTTAGGATTAGGGTTAGGGTTACGATTAGGTTGAGGGATAGGGTGAGGGTTAGGGTTAATATTAGGGTTAGGGTTAGTGTTAGGGTTAGGTTTAGGTTTAGGGTTAGGGTTAGGGTTAGGGTTAGTGTTAGGTTGTGGGTAAGTGTTAGAGTGAGGGTTAGGATGAGGGTTAAGGTTAGTTTGAGGGTTAGAGTTAGGGTTAGGTTAGGGTGAGGGTAAGGATTAGGGTGAGCTTTAGGGTGAGGGTGAGGGTTAGGGTTAGGATGAGGGTTAGGGTTAGTATGAGGGTTAGAGTTAGGGTTAGGGTTAGGGTGAGGCTAAAGCTTAGGGTTAGGTTTAGGTTGACGGTGAGGGTTAGTGTGAGGTTATTGTTAGGTTAAAGGTTTAAGGTGTAAGGTTTATGGTGAGGTCTAATGTGAGTTTGAGGGTTAGGGTGAGGGTGAGGGTGAGGGTGAACGTTTCGGTTAGGTAAGGGTTAATATTAGGGTTAGGGTGAAGATTAGGGTGAGAGTCAGGGATAGGATGAAGTTTAGGGTTAGAGTGATGGTTAGGGTTAGTGTGAGGTTTAGGGTTATGGTTAGGGTTAGGGTGAGGATTAGGGTTCAGGTTTCCATTACGGTTAGTGTTAGGGTTAGGGTGTTTTTGAGGGTTAGCGGTAAGGTTAGGGTTAGTGTTAGCGTGAGTGTTAGGGTTAGGGTTAGGATGAGGGTTAGGGTAAGCGGTAGAGTTATTGTTAATGTTAGGATTAGGGTGACGGTTAGGGTGAGGTTAAGGATTAGGGTGAGGGTGATGGTTAGTGTTATGTTTAGGGTGATGGTGAGGGTGAGGGTTAGGGTTAGCGTGAGGGTGAGGCTGAGGGTGAGGGTTAGGGTTAGGGTAATGGTTAGTGTTAGGGTTAGTTTGAGGATTAGGGTGAGGTTTTGGGTTAAGGTGACCGTTAGGTTTTGACTGAGTGTTAAGTTTAGGGTTAGGGTGAGGGTTAGGGTTAGTGGGATGTTTAGGGTGAGGGTGAGGCTGAGGGTGAGAGTTTGGGTTCTCGTGAGGGTTAGGGTTTGGGTGACGGTTAGGGTTAGGCTGAGGGTTAGTGTGAGGTTGAAGGTTAGGGTGAGCATGAGGGGTAGGGTTAGGGTTAGGGTGAGGTTTAGGTTTAGGGTTAGTGTTAGGTGAGGGTTACAGGGAGGGATAGGGTTAGGGTTAGGGTGAGAGTTAGGATTACTGTGTGGGTTAGGGTTATGGTTAGAGTGAGGGTAAGGTTTAGGGTTAGGTTTAGTGTGAGGGTGAGGATTAGGGTTAGGTTTAGGGTTATGGGGAGAGTTAGGGTGAAGGTTAGGGTTAGGTTTAGGGTTAAGTTTAAGGTGAGGGTTTCGGTGAGGGTTAGGGTTAGGGCTAGGGTGAGGGTAAGGTTTAGAGTGAGGGTGAGGGTTAGGGTTAAGGTTAGGGTGTGGGATAGGGTGAGGGTTATGGTTAGGTTTAGGGTGAGGGTAAGTGTTAAGGTGAGGGTTAGGGTGAGGTTGAGTGTTAGGGTTAGGGTTAGGGGTAGGGTGAGGGTTAGAGTTATGGTGAGGGTTAGTGTGAGGGTTTTGGTTAGTGTTAGAGTTAGGTCTAGGGTAATTTTTAGGGTGAGGTTGAGGTTTAGTGTTAGGGTAAGTGTTACGGTAAGGGTAAGGGTTAGGGTTAGGGTAAGGTTTAGGGTGAGGGTTAGGGTGAGTGATAGGGTGAGGGTTAGTTTGAGGATAAGAGTTGTGGTGAGTTTTAGGGTGAGGGTGAGGTTTAGTGTTAGGGTTAAGATGAGGTTTAGTGTGAGGGTGAGGATTAGGGTTAGGGTTAGGGTGAGGTTAGGGTGAGGGTTTTGGTTAGTGTTAGGGTTAGGGTGTGGGTTAGGGTGAGGGTTAGTATTAGGGTAGGGGTTAGGGTTACGGTGAGGGTTAGGGTTTGATCGAGGGTTAGAGTGAGCGCTAGGGTTAAGGTGAGGATTAGCGTTAAGGTTAGGGTGAGAATTGAGGTTAGGGATAGGTTTAGGTTTAGGGTAAAATTTACAGTGAGTGTTAGGCTGAGCGTTAGGCTTAGGGTTAGGGTGAATATTAGGGTTAGGGGGAAGGTGAGGGATAGGTTTAGTGTGAGGTTTAGTGTTAGGTTTAGTTTTAGGGTTAACGTGAGGGTAAGGGTCAGGGTGAGGGTTAGGGTGAGGGTGAGGTTTAGGGTAAGTGTGAGGTTTAGGGTGAGGGTTAGGGGTAGGGGTAAGGTTAGGGTTCGGTTGAGGTTTAGTGTGAGGGTTAGGGTTAATGTTAGGGTTAGGGTTAGGGTGAGGGTTATGCTTAGTGTGAGGGTGACGGTTATAGTTAGGGTTAGGAATAGGATGAGGTTTAGGGTTAGGGAAAAGTTTACGGTGAGGGTTAGGGTGAGGGTTATGGTTAGGGTTACGGTGAATGTTAGGGTTAGGGGTAGGTTGAGTGATAGGTTTTTTTGTGAGGTTTAGGTTCAGGATTAGGGTTAGGGTTAAGGTGAGTATAAGGTTTAGGGTGAGGCTTAGGGTGAGGGTGATGGTTAGGGTTAGCATTAGTGTTAGGGTGAATGTTAGGGTTAGGGGGAAGGTGAGGGATAGGTTTAGTGTGAGGTTTAGTGTTAGGTTTAGTTTTAGGGTCAACGTGAGGGTAAGGGACAGGGTGAGGGTTAGGGTGAGGGTGAGGTTTAGGGTAAGTGTGAGGTTTAGGGTGAGGGTTAGGGGTAGGGGTAAGGTTAGGGTTCGGTTGAGGTTTAGTGTGAGGGTTAGGGTTAATGTTAGGGTTAGGGTTAGGGTGAGGTTTAGGGTTAGGAATAGGGTGAGGATTAGAGTGAGGGTGAGTGTTAGCATGAGGGTTATGCTTAGTGTGAGGGTGACGTTTATAGTTAGGGTTAGGGATAGGATGAGGTTTAGGGTTAGGGAAAAGTTTACGGTGAGGGTTAGGGTGAGGGTTATGGTTAGGGTTACGGTGAATGTTAGGGTTAGGGGTAGGTTGAGTGATAGGTTTTTTTGTGAGGTTTAGGGTCAGGATTAGGGTTAGGGTTAAGGTGAGTATAAGGTTTAGGGTGAGGCTTAGGGTGAGGGTGATGGTTAGGGTTAGCATTAGTGTTAGGGTGAGGGTTAGGGTTAGGTTTAGTGTTAGGGATTGGGTTAGGGTGATGGTGAGGGTTAGGGTTAATATTAGGGTTAGTTTGAGGCTTAGCATGAAGTTTAGGTTTAATATTAGGGTTAGGGAAAGGGTGAGGGTTAGGGTTAGGGTTAGTGTGAGGGTTAGAGTTAGAATTCTGGTTAGATTTAGGGTGAGGTAAGTGTTAAGGTGAGGGTTAGTGTGAGGTTGAGGTTTATGATTAGCATTAGGGTTAGGGTGAGGGTTCGGGTGACTATTAGGGTTAGGGTTGGGGTGAGTGTGAGTGTGAGTGTTAGGGTGAGAGTGAGGGATAGGGTTGGGTTAGGGATAGAGTGAGGGTTAGGGTGAGGGCTAGGCTTAGGGTGAGGGTTAGGGTGTGGGTGAGGTTGAGGGTGAGGTTTTCTCTTACATAATTTTTAGGGTTAGGGTTAGGTTTAGGGTTAGGGTGAGGGTTAATATTAGGGTTAGGGATAGGATGAGTATTAGCTTTAGGGTTCGGTTAGGGGTTGGGTGAGGGTTAGGATTAGTGTGAGGGTTAGGGTAAGGGTTAGGCTTAGGGTTGGGGTGAGGGTAAGTGTTAGGGTGATGTTTAGGGTGAAGGTGAGGATTAGGGTTAGGGTTAGGGTTAAAGTGTGAGTTAGGGTGAGGGTTAGGGTTAGGGTTCGGGTGAATTTTAGGGTTAGCGTGAGTGTTAGGGTGTGGGTGAGTGTGAGGTTAAGGGTTAGGGTTAGGGTTAGAGTTAGGGTGAGGGTTAGGGTTAGGATTATGGTTAGGGTTAGGGTTAGGTTGAGGATGAGGGTGAGGGTGAGGGTTAGTATTTGGGTGAGGGTTAGGTTTAGATTTAGGGATAGGATGAGGTTTAGGGTACTGGGTGGGGTTAGGTTTACGGTGAGGGTTAGGTTTAGTGTGAGGTTTAGGTTAAGGGTTAGGTTTAGAGTTAGAATGGGGTTAAGGGTTAGGGTGAGAGTTAGGGTGAGGGTAAGGGTTAGGCTTAGGGTTAGAGTTGGGGTGAGGTTTAAGGTGAGGCTTATAGGGTTGGGGTTTGGGTTAGGGTGAGGGTGAGTGTTAGGGTCAGTGATAGGGTGAGTGTTAGGTTGAGGGTAAGAGTTAAGGTGAGGGTTAGGGTGAGGGTGAGGATTAGGGTTTGGGTTAGGGTGAGGGGTAGGGTGAGGGGTAGGATTAGGGTTAGGGTTAGGGTGAGGTTTAGGCTGAGGGTTTTGGTTAGTTGTATGGTTAGGTTTAGGGTTAGGGTTAGGTTGAGCGTGAGGGTTTGGGTTAGGGTAAGTGTTAGGGTTAGGTTGAGTGTTGGGGTTAGGTTGAGGGTTATGGTGAGGGTTTGGGTGAGGGTGAGGGTTAGCTTTAGTGTTAGTGATATGGTGATGATTAGGGTTAGGGTTAGGGTTAGGGTTAGGGTAAGGGTTAAGGTGAGGATTAGGGTGAGGGTTAGGGTTAGGGTAGGGAGAATGTTAGGTTTAGTGTTAGGGTGAGCTGTAGGTTTAGTGTGAGGGGTAGGGTTAGGTTTAGGGTTTGAATTAAGCTGAGGGTAAGTGTTAGGGTGAGGGTTAGGGTGAGGGTGAGGGTTAGGGTGAGCATTAGGTTTAGGTTTAGGGTCAGGGTTAGGTTTAGCTTTAGGTTTAGGGTGAGTGTTTGGGTTAGTGTGAGAGTTAGGGTGAGGTTGAGGGTAAGGGTTAAGGTGAGGGTTAGGTTGAGGTTGAGGGTTAGGGTAAGGGTGAGCTTTAAGGTGACGGTTAGGGTTAGAGTTAGGGTTAGGATTAGGTTGAGGGATAGGGTGAGGGTTAGGGTTAATATTAGAGTTAAGGTTAGGGTTAGGGTTAGGGCTAGGTTGTGGGTAAGTTTTAGAGTGAGGTTTAAGATGAGGGTTAGGGTTAGTTTGAGGGTTAGAGTTAGTGTTAGGGTTAGGGTGAGGGTAAGGATTAGGGTGAGGTTTAGGGTGAGGGTGAGGTTTAGGGCTAGGATGAGGGTTAGGGTTAGTATGAGGGTTAGAGTTAGGGTTAGGGTTAGGGTGAGGGTAAGGCTTAGGGTTACGTTTAGGGTGACGGTGAAGGTTAGTGTGAGGGTTATTTTTAGGTTTAGGGTAAGGTTTATGGTGAGGTCTAATGTGAGGTTGAGGGTTTGGGTGAGGGTGAGAGTGAGGGTGAACGTTTCGGTTAGGTAACGGTCAAGATTAAGGTTGGGGTGAGGATTAGGGTGAGGGTCAGGGATAGGATGAAGTTTAGGGTTAGTGTGATGGTTAGGGTTAGTGTGAGGTTTAGGGTTAGGGTTAAGGTTAGGGTGAGGTTTAGGGTTTGGGTTTGCATTAGGGTTAGGGTGAGGGTTAGGGTGTTTTTGAGGGTTAGGGGTAGGGTTAGGGTTAGTGTTAGGGTGAGGGTTAGGGTTAGGGTTAGGGTTAGGATGAGGGTTAGTGTAAGGGGTAGGGTTAGGGTTAGGGTGAATGTTAGGATTAGGGTGACGGTTAGGGCAAGGGTAAGGGTTAGGGTTATGGTGAGGGTTAGGTTTAGGGTTAAGGTTAGGGTGAGAGTGAGGGTTAGGTTTAGGGTTAGGATTAGGGTGAGGTTTAGGGTTAGGGTTAGGGTTAGTGTAAGGGATAGATTTAGGGTAAAGGTTAGGGTTAGGGTTAGGATTAGGGTTAGGTTGAGGGTTAAGGTTAGGTTTAGGATGAGGGTTTGGGTTATGTTTAGGGTGAGGTTTAGGTTTAGGGTGAGGTCTACGATGAGGATGAGGGTTAGGATGAGTGTGAGAGTGAGGTTGAGGGTTTTGGTTAGGTAAGGGTTAGGGTTAGGGTTAGGGTGAGGATTAGGGTGAGGGTGAGGTTTAGGTTGAGGGTTATGGTTAGGGTGGGGGTTAGCATGAGGCTGAGGTTTAGTTTGAGGTTTAGGGTGAGTGTGAGCGTGAGGGTTCAGGTGAGGTTCAGGGTTCGGGTGTCAGCTAGGGTTAAGTTTAGGGTGAGGATTAGGGTGACTGTGAGGGTTAGGATTAAGGTTAGGGTGAGGGTTAGGTTTAGGGTGAGGCTTAGGATGAGGTGTAGGTTTAGGGTTAGGGAGACGGTTAGGGTTAGGGTGAAGGTTAGTGTTAGTTTGAGGGTTAGGGTGAAGGTGAGTTTGAGGTTGATGGTTATGGTGAGGGTGATGGTGATGGTGAGGGTTAGGGTTAGGATTCGGGTTAGGTTTAGGGTGAGAGTTAGGGTTAGGGTTTGGTTTAGGGTGAGGGTGAGGGTGAGGGTGAAGGTTAGTGTTAGGGTTAGGGTGAGGGTTAGTGTGAGTGTTAGTTTTAGGGTTAGGGTAATGGTTAGGTTTAGGTTGAGCGTTAGTTTTAGGTTTAGGGTTAGGGTGAGGGTGATGCTGAGGATTAAGGTTAGGGTTAGTGTGAGGATAAGGGTTAGGGTGAGGATTAGGGTGAGGGTTTAAGTTAGAATAAGGTTTAAGGTGAGGGTTAGGATTAGGGTTAGGGTTATGGTAAGGGTTAGGGTTAGGGTAAGGGTTAGGGTGAGGCTTAGGGTTAGGGTTAGGGTTAGGGTGAGGGTTAGGCTTAGGATTAGGGTTAGGGTAAGGTTTAGGGTTAAGTTTAAGGTTAGGTTAAGTTTAGGGTTAGTGTGAGGGTTAGGGTTAGGGTGGTAATTAGGGAGACGGTGAGGGTTAGGGTGAGGGTGAGGTTGAGCGTGAGGTTTAGTGTGAGGGTGAGGGTGAGTGGCAGGGTGACGTTGAGGGTTAGGTTTAGGGTGAGGATTAGGGTGAGGGTGAGGGTTAGGGTTAAGTTGAGGGTTAGGGTTAGGTTTAGGGTTAGGGTGAAGGTTAGGGTGAGAGTTAGGTTTAGGGTTAGGATGAGGGTTAGGCTTACTGTGAGGGTTACGATTAGGGTTTGGGTTAGTGTGAGGATAAGTTTTAGGGTGAGTATTAGGTTGAGACTGAGGGTTAGTGTTAGCGTTAGGGTTAGGGTGTGGGTCAGGGGTCTTGTTAGGGCTGGGTGAGGGTTAGGTTGAGCGTAAGGATTAGGGTGAGGGATAGTTTGATGGTGAGGGATAGGGTAATGGTGAGGGTAAGGATTAGGGTTAGGGTGAGAGTATGGGTTAGGTTAAGTGTAAGGGTTAGGGTCAGGGTTAGGTTAAGGGTGAGCGTTAGGGTTAGCATTGGGGTTAGGGTTAGGATGATTGTTAGGGTTGGGGTTAGGGTGCAGGTTAGGGTTAGGGTTAGAGTGAGGGTAAGGGTCAGGTTTAGGGTTAGGATTAGGTTTAGTGTTAGGTTGAGGCTGAGGGTGAGGGTGAGTGTGAGTGTGAAGTTTAAGGTTAGGGTTAGGTTTAGGGAGAGGGTGATGTTTTTGTTTAGGAAACGTTAAGGTTAGGTTTAGGGTGAGGATTAGGGTGGGGGTGAGGTTTAAGTTGAGGGTTATGTTCAGGGTGAGGGTTAGGGTTAGGGTTAGGGTGAGGGTTAGGGTTAGGGTGATGTTTAGTGTGACGGTGAAGGTGAGAGTGAGGGTTCGGGTGAGGGTTAGGGTTACAGTGAGGGTTAGGGTTAGGGTTACGGTTAGGATTAGGGTGAGGGTAAGGGTTTTATTGACATTTAGTTTGAGGGTGAGTGTTAGGGTTAGGTTTAGGCTTAGGGTGAGGGTTACAGTGAGGGTTAGGGTTAGGGTTAGGGTGAGGGTTAGGGTGAGGATTAGGGTGAAGTTTAGGGTTAGGGTTAGGGTGAGAAGGGGTAGGGTGAGGGTTAGGGAGAGGGTGAGGGATAGGGTTATTGTGAGGGTAAGGTTTAGGCTGAGGCTTAGGTTGAGAATGAGCATTTGTTTTAGCACAGGGTTGGGTTAAGCATGAGGGTTAGGGTTAGGCTGAGGGGTAGTTTTTGGGTTAGGGTTAGGGTTAGGGTGAGGTTAAAGTTTAGGGTGTGGGTGAGGGTGAGGGTTAGGGTTAGCCTTAGGGCGAGGGTGAGGGTTTGGGTTAGGGTTAGGGTGAATGTGACTGTGAGGGTTAGGTTTAGGATTAGGGTTAGGGTTACAGTTAGCTGAGGTTGAGGGTATGAGTGAGAGTGAGGGCTAGGTTTAGGGTTAGAGAAAGGGTTAGGGTTAGGTTTAGGGTTAGTATTAGAGTTAGGGTTAGGATTAGGCTGAGGTTGAGAGTGAGGGTGAGGGTGAAGGTGAAGTTTTAGTTTTAGGGTTAGAGTTACGGTTAGCTTGAGCACTAGGATGAGGGTGAGGGTTAGGATTAGCATTAGGGTTAGGGTGAGGCTTAGGGTGAGGTTTGAGTGTTAGGTTTAGTGTTAGGGTGAGGGTGAGGGTTAGGGTTAGTTTGAGGATGAGGGTCTGGGTTAGGATTAGGGTTAGGGTTACATTTAGGGTTAGGGTGATGGTGAGGGTTAGAATTAGGATTAGGGTTAGGGTTAGAGTAAGGTGAGAGTGAGGGTGAGGGTTAGGGTTTTGGTTAGAATTATAGTGAGGGTGAGCAGGAGGGTTAGAGTTAAGACTAGGATTATAATTATGGTTAAGGATAGGGTGAGGGTGAGGGTGAGGCTTAGGGTTAGGATTAGGTTTAGTTTTAGTGTGAGGATCAGGGTGAGGGGGAGGGTTAGGGTGAGGGTGAGAAGGAGGGTGAGGGTTAGGGTGAGCTTTCGGGTTAGGCTTAGGGTGAGGGTTAGGGTTAGGGTTAGGTTATGGCTGAGGTTTAGGTATAGGGCAAGTGTTAGGGTTACGGTGAGGGTGAGGGTTAGGGTGATGGTGAGGGTTAGGGTTAGGGTTAGGGTGAGGTTTAGGGTTAGAGTTAGGGTTAGTGTAAAGTTAAGAGTTAGGGTGAAGGGTAGGATTAGGGTTAGGTTTAGGGTTAGGATTAGGGTGAGGGTGAGGGTTATGGTTAGGGTTAGGGTTAGGGTGAGGGTTAGGATTAGGGTAAGTCTTAGGGTTGGGGTTAGCATAAGGGTGAGTGTGAGGGTGATGGTTAGGGTTAGTTTTAGGGTGAAGGTGAGGGTTAGGGTTAGGGTTAGGATTAGGGTGAGGGTGAGGGTGAGGGTTAGGGTTAGGATTAGTTTTAGGGTTAGGTTTAGGATGAGGGATAGGATGAGGCTTAGAGTTAGGGTTAGTGTGAGGGTTACGGTTACGGTTAGGGTTAGGGTAAGGTTTAGGGTGAGGGTTAGATTGAGTTTGAGGGTTAGGGTTAAGGTGAGGTTTAGGGTGAGTTTTAGGATTAATGTAAGGGTTAGGGTTAGGGTGAGGGTAAGGGTTATAGTGAGAGTTATTGTGAGGGTGAGCATTAGGGTTAGGGTTAGGGTAAGGTTTGGGGTGAGCCTTAGGGTGAGGGTTTGGGTTCGGGTTAACATTAGGGTTAGATTGAGGGTGAGGGTTAGGGTGTAGGTTAGGGTTAGGGTTAGGGATAGGGTGAGGATTAGTGTTAGTGTGAGGGTGAGGTTCTGGGTTAGGGTTAGGTTTATGGTTAGATTTAGGATGAGGGTGATGTTGAGGGTTAGATTTAGGATTAGCATTAGGGTTATGGTTAGGGTTAGGGTGAGTGTGAGGGTGAGGCTTAGGGTTATGGTTAGGGTGAGGTTTAGGTTTAGGGTGAAGGCTATGGTGAGTGTGAGGGTTAGAGTGAGTGTGACTGTGAGGGTGAGGGTTTTGGTTAGGTAAGCGTTAGGGTTAGGGTTAGGGTGAGGATTAGGTTGAGAGTGAGGTTTAGGTTGAGTGTTAGGGTTAGGGTGAGGGTTAGGGTGAGGCTAAGGGTAAAGGTGATTATTCGGGTTCGTGTGAGGGTGAGGGTTTGGGTGAGGTTGAGGGTTCTTGTGTGGGTTAGGGTTAGGTTTAGGGTGAGGGATAGGGTGACATTGAGGGTTAGGGAGAGGGTGAGGTTTAGGATTAGGGTTAGGGTGAGGGTTAGGTTTAGGGTTCGGGTTAGGGTGAGGGGTAGGGTTATGTTTAGGGAGAAGTTTAGGGTTACGGTGAGGGTTTGGGTTAGTTTGAGGGTTAGGGTGAAGGTGAGTTTGAGGTTGAGGGTTAGGTTGAAGGTGATGGTGACAGTGAGGGTTAGGTTTAGGATTCGGGTTATGGTTAGTGTGAGGGTTAGGTTTATGGTTAGGGTTAGTGTGAGGGTGAGGGTGAGGCTTAGTGTTTGGGTTAAGGTTAGGTTTATGTTTAGGGTGAGGGCTACGGTGAGGGTGAGGGTTAGGGTGAGTGTGAAGGTGAGGTTGAGGGTTAGGGTTAGGGTGAGTCTTAGGGTTAGGTTTAGGGTGAGGCTTATGGTTAGGGTGATGTTTAGGGTGAGGGTGAATGTGAGAGTGAGGCGCGTGAGGGTTAGGGTTAGGGTGAAGGTTAAGGTTAGGGTTAGCATTAGGGTTAGGGTGAGACTTCGGGTGAGGGTTTAGTGTTAGGGTTAGGGTGAGGGTGAGGGTGAGGGTTAGGGTGAGGGTGTGGGTGAGGTTTTCGGTTAGGGTGGGGGTTAGAATTACAGTGAGGATGAGGGTGAGGTTGAAGGTTAGGATTAGGGTTAGCGTTAGCGATAGGATGAGGGTGAGGTTGAGGGTTAGTGTGTATTTGAGGGTTAGGGATACCGTTAGGGTTAGTGTTAGGGTGAGGGTTAGGGTTAGGGTTAGGGTTAGGATGAGGGTTAGGGTAAGGGGTAGGGTTAGGTTTAGGCTGAATGTTAGGATTAGGGTTAGGGTTATGGTAAGGGTAAGGGTTAGGGTTAGGGTGAGGTTAAGGATTAGAGTGAGTGTGAGGGTTAGTGTTAGTGTTAGGGTTAGGGTGGGATTTAGGGTTATGGTTAGGTTTAGGGTGAGGGTTAGGGTGACGGTGAGCGTTAGGGTGAGGGTGATGGTTAGGATAAGGGTTTGGGTGAGGTTTAGGGTTAGGGTGAGAATTAGGGTGAGGGGTAGGGTTAAGGTTAGGGAGAAGGTTAGGGTTTCTGTGAGGGTTAGGGGTAGGGTTAGAGTTAGGTTTAGTATGAGGATAAAGGTTAGGGTTAGCGTTAGGGTAAGGGTTAGGTTTAGGGTGAGGGTCAGGGTTAGGGTTTGGGTGAGGGTGAGTTTTAGGGTGAGCGGTAGGTTTAGAGTTAGGGTAAGGTTTAGGGTTAGGGTGAGGGTTACGTTTAGGGTTAGGGTGAGTGTTTGGCTGAGGGTTAGGTTTAGTGTGAGGATAAGGGTTAGGGTGAGGATTAGGGTTAGGGTTAGAGTTAGGGTAAGGGTTAGGTTTAGGCTTAGGGTTAGGGTTAAGGTTAGGGTGAGTGTGAGGTTTAGGGATATGGTTAGGGTGAGGGTTAGGGTTAGGGTTATGGTAAGGGTTTTGTTTAGGGTGAGGGTTAGGGTTAGGTTGATTTTTAGGGTGTCAGTGAGGGTTAGGGTGAGAGTGAGGTTCAGCGTGAGGGTTATGGTTAGGGTGAGGGTGAGTGTGAGGGTGACGGTTAGGGTTAGTTTTAGGGTGAGGGTAAGGTTTAGGGTTAGGATTAGTGTTAGTGTAAGGGTTAGGCTGAGTGAGAGGGTGAGGTTGAGGGTGAGGGTGAGGGTTAGGGTGAGTGTTAGGGTTAGACTGAGGGTTAGGGTAAGGGTGAGTTTGAGGGTCAGGGTGAGGTTGAGGGTGAGGTTGAGGGTGAGAGTTAGGATTAGGGTTCCAGTTAGGGTGAGGGTGAGGGTGAGGGTGAGGTTTAGGGTTAGGGTTAGGGTTAGTGTTATTGTCAGGGTTATGGTTAGGGTTAGGATTAGGGTGAGAATGAGGGTAAGGGTTAGCATGAGGATTAGAGTTAGGGTTATGGTTAGGGTGAGGGTGAGGGTGAGGGTTAGGTTTAGAGTTAGGGTTAGGGTTAGGATGAGGGTTAGGCTGAGGGTTAGAGTTAGTGTTAGTGTGAGGCTTAGGGTTAGGGTTACGGTTAGGGTGAGGGCAAAGGTTAGGGTGAGGGTTAGGTTGAGTTTGAGGGTTGATGTTAGGGTGAGGTTTAGGGTGAGTTTTAGTGTTAATGTTAGGCTCTGGGTTAGGGTGAGGGTGAGGGTTATATTGAGAGTTATTTTGAGGGTGAGGGTTAGGGTTAGGGTGAGGGTTAGGGTAAGGGTTTGGGTTCGGGTTAGCATTAGGGTTAGGTTGAGGGTGAGGGTTAGGGTGAGGCTTAGGGTTAGGGTGAGGGATAGGGTTAGTTTAAGGGTTAGGGTGAGTGTTTGGGTGAGGGTTTGGTTTAGGTTTAGGGTGTGGGTGAGGGTTAGGATGAGGGTAAGATTTAGGATGAGGTTTAAGGTGAGGTTGAGTATTAGGGTTAGCATTAGTCTTAGTGTGATGGTTAGGGTTAGGTGTAGCATTAGGTTAGTGTTAGGATTAGGTTGAGGGTTAGGATTAGGGTTAAGGTGAGGGTGATGTTTATGGTTAGCATTAGGTTTATGGTTAGGGTTAAAGTGAGGGTGAGGGTGATGGTTAAGTTTAGGATTAGGTTTAGTGTTAAGGTGAGGCTGAGGTTGAGGATGAGGTTGATGCTTAGGGTTCGGTTAGGGTTAGGCTTAGGGTGAGGGCTAGGCTGAGGGAGAGGGTTAGGGTGAGGGTTAGGGTGAGGGTGGGGTTTTAAGTTAGGAAAGGGTTACGGTTAGGTTTTGGGTGAGGATTAGGCTGAGGGTGAGGTTGAAGGTGAGGGTTAGGGTTAATGTGAGGGTTAGGGTTAGGGTTAGGCTGAGGGTTAGGGTTAGGATTAGGGTTAGGTTTAGGCTGAGGGTGAGAGTGAGGGTGAAGGTGAGGGTTAGGTTGTAGGTGAAGGTTAGGGTTAAGGTGAGGGTTAGGGTGATGGTGTGGGTTAGGTTGAGGGTTAGGATTAGTGTGAGGTTTAGGATTAGGGTTAGTGTGAGGAAAAGGGTTAGGGTGAGGATTTGGATGAGTGTAAGAGTTAGCGTAAGGTTTAGCCTTAGGGTTAGGGTGAGGTATAGGGTTAGAGTTCCGGTTAGGGTTAGGATGAGGTTTATGGTTGGGGTGAGTGTTAGGGTTACAGTTAGGGTGAGTGTGAGGATGAGGGTTCGGGTTCGAGTTCGGGTTAGGATGTGGATTAGGGTTAATTTTATGGTGAGGGTAAGGGTTAGGGTGAGGTTTAGGGAGAGGGTTAGGATTACGGTGAGGGTTAGGGTGACGTTGAGGGTTAGGGTGACAGTGAGGGTTAGAGAGGGTCAAGTTTAGGATTTGGGTGATGGTTAAAGTGAGGATTAGTGTTAGGTTTAGGTTTAGGGTTAGTGTCAGGATTAGGGTTAGTGTTAGGTTTATACTGATATTAAGGGTTAAGGTGAGTGTTAGGCTGATGGGTAGGTTTAAGGTAAGGGTGAGGGAGAAGGTGAGGGTAAGGATTAGGGTGAGGGTTAGGGTGAGGGTGAGGCTCAGGGTTAGCATTAGGGTTAGGGTTTGTGTTAGATTGAGGGGTAGGGGTAGGGTTAAGGTGAGGATGAGGGTTAGGGTTAGCATTAGGTTTAGGGTTAGGGTGAGGATGAGGGATAGGGCTAGTTTTAGGGTGAGTGTGAGTGTGAGGGTTAGGTTTAGGGGTAGGTTGAGTGTTAAGGTTAAGGTGTCAGTTCCGGTTAGGGTGAGGGTGAGGCTAAGGATTAGGGTGAGGTTTAGGGTGTGAGTGAGGGTTAGGGTTTGAATTAGAATTAGTGTTAGGGTTAGGGTGAGGGTGAGGGTGAGGGTTAGGGTTAGGGTTAGGGTTACGGTTTGGATGAGGGACAGGATGAGGATGAGAGTGAGGGTTAGTTTTAAGGATAGGGTTAGGGTCAGGGATAGGATTAGTGTAAGGGTGAGTGCTAGGGTGAGGGTGAGGGTTAGGGTTTGGTTAGGGTGAGGGTAATTGTTAGGGTGAGGGGTAGTGTGAGGGTTAGGGTTAGGGTGAGGGTGAGGGTTAGGTTTAGTGTGAGGGAGTGGCTTAGGATTACGGTTAGTGTTAGGGTAAGGTTAAGGGTTACAGTGAGTGTTAGAGTGAGAGTGAGGTTTAGGTTTAGCGTGAGTGTGAGGGTGAGGGTCAGAGTGAGGGTTCGTATTAGAGTTAGGATTACAGTTGGGGTGAGGGTGAGGGTTATGTTTAGCGTTAGGGTGAGGGTTAGGTTTAGGGTGATGTTTAGGGTGAGGGTGAGTGTAAGGGTGAGGGTGATGGTTCGGGTGAGTTTGAGTATTAGGGTGTGGATGAGGGTTAGGGTGAGGGTGAGGGTTAGCGTTAGGTTTAGGCTGTGGGTTAGGGTTAGGATTAGGGTGAGGGATAGGGTCAGGGTTAGGGTGAGGTTTAGGGTTAGTGTGAGGTTTAGGGTTAGGTTTAGGGTAAGTGTGAGGATAAGTGTTATGGCGAGGGATAGGGTTATTGTTAGGGTTAGGGTGAGGGTTATTGTTAGGGTTAGGGTTAGGGTTAGGATGAGGGTTAGGGTTAGGGTAAAGGTTAGGGTTGGTGTTAGGGTAATGGTTAGTGTGAGGGTGATGGTTAGGGTTAGGTTTAGGGTGAAGTTGAGGGTTCGGATTAGGATTAGGTTTAGGGTTAGGCTTAAGTTGAGGGTGAGGGTGAGGGTGAGGGTTAGGGAGAGGTTTAGCGTTAGGTTTAGGGTTAGGGTGAGAGTGAAGATTAGGTTGAAGTGAGGGTTCGGGTTTGGGTGAGGGTTAGGGTGATGGTGATGGTCAGGGTGAGGTTGAGGTTTAGGTTTAGTGTTAGCTTTAGAGTGAGGGTTAGGATCAGGGATAGGATTAGAGTGAGTGTTAAGGTGAGGGTTAGGGTTAGGGTTAAGGTGAGCGTGAGGAGTAGGTTTAGGTTTAGGTTTAGGGTGAGGGTGAGGGTGAGGGTTAGGGTTTATGGTTCGGGTTAGGGTAAGGGTTAGGATTATGGTAAGTGTGAGGGCTATGGTGAGGATGAGGGTTAGGGTTAGGTTTAGGGTGATGGTTAGGGTTACGCTGAGGGATAGGGTTAGGGTTAGTGTGAGGGTGAGGGTTAGTTTTAGTGTGAGGGTTAGGGTTTGTGTTAGGTTTAGGGTAAGATTAAGTTTTAGGATGAGGTTTAGGGTAAGAGTGAGGGTTAGGGTTAGCGTGAGTTTAAGGGTGAGGGTTAGGATTATTGTTAGGGTTAGGGTGAAGGTGAGGGTTATGTTTAGGCTTAGGGTGAGGGTTAGGGTTAGAGTGATGTTTAGGGTGAGGGTGAGGGTTAGGGTGAGATTGAGGTTTCATGTGAGGGTGAAGGTTAGGGTGAGGGTGAGTTTTAGGGTTAGGGTTAGATTTAGGGTGTAGGTTAGGGTTAGGGTTAGGGTTAGGATGATGGTTAAGTTTGCGTTTAGGGTAAGGGTGAGGGTAACGGTGAGGATTAGGGTTAGGTTTAGGGTGAGTGTGAGGGTTAGGTTTAGGATTAGTGTTAGTATGATGGTGAGGGTGAAGTTTACATTTAGTGTTAGCTTTCGGGCGAGAGTGAGGTTTAGGTTTAGGATTAGGGTTAGGGTTAGGTTTCGGCTTAGGGTGAGAGTAAGGGTGAGGTTGACATTTAGGGTGTGGTTGAGGGTTAGGTTTAGGGTGAGGTTTAGGGTGACGGTGAGCATTAGGTGAGGGTGAGATTTAGGTTTAGTGTTAGAGATAGGCTGAGGGTTAAGATCAGGGTCAGGATTAAGGTGAGGGTTAGGGTTAGGGTTAGGTTTAGGTTTAGAGTTAGTGTGAGGATTAGGTTTAGGGTGAGAGTAAGCGTTAGGGTGAGGGTTAGACTGAGGGTGAGGGATAGTTTTAGTGTTAGTGTTAGGGTGAGCATGTGGGTGAGGGTTAGGTTTAGGGTTAAGGTTAGGGTGAGGATTAGGGTGAGGGCAAGTGTTAGGGTTAGGTTTAGGTTGAGGGTGAGGGATAGGGTTGTGGTGAGGTGAGGGTGAGGGTGAGTGTGAGGGTTAGGGTTAGGGTTAGCTTTAGGGTGAGGGTGAGGTTTAGGTTTAGGGTGAGGGTGAGGGTTTAGTTTAGGTAAGGGTTAGAATTTGGATGAGGTTTAGGGTTAAGGTGAGCGTTAGGGTTAGGGTGAGCATTAGGTTTAGGATTAGGGTGAGGGTTATTGTTAGGGTGTTGTTTAGGGTGAGGGTGAGGGTGAAGGTTCGGGTGAGGGGGAGGGTTAGGGTTAGGGTGAGTGTGAGTGTTATAGTTAGGGTTAGGGTTAGGGTGATGGTGAGGGTTAGGGTTAGGGTGAGTGTGAGTTTGAGGGTGAGGGTGAGGCTTAGGGTTAGGGTGAGGGTTATTGTTAGGGTTAGGGTTAGGGTGAGGGTGAGCGTTAGGGTGAGAGTGAGGTTTCGGGTGAGGTGGAGGGGGAGTGGGAGCATTATGGTTAGGGTTCTGGTTGGAGTTATGGTGAGAGTATGGATGAGAGTTAGGTTTAGGATTAGGGTTAGGGTTAGACTGAGGGTGAGTGTGAGTGTGAGGGTGAGGGTGAGGGTTAAGGATAGGTTTAGGGTTAGCGTTAGGGTGAGGGTTAGGTTTAATGTTAGGGTAGGGTTAGCATGAGGGATAGGGTTAGTGTTAGGTTTAGGATGAGGGTTAGGCTGTGGGGTAGGGTTAGCGTTAGGGTGAGGGTTAGGGTTAGTGTGACTTTTAGGGTTAAGTTTAGGGTCAGGGTTAGGATTAGGGTTAGGGTGAATGTTAGGGTTTGTGTTAGGGTGAGGGTGAGGTTTAGGGTTAGGCATAGGGTTAGGGTGAGGGCTAGGGTGAGTGTGAGGGTTAGGATTAGGGTTAGGGAGAGGGTGAGAATTAGGTTTAGAATTAGGGTTAGGGTTTGGGGTAGGGTTAGGGTGAGGGCTAGGGTGAGTGTGAGGGTTAAGGATAGGTTTAGGGATAGGGTGAGGATTAGGGTTAGGGTTTGGGTTAGGGTGAGGTTTAGGCTGATGTGTAGGGTTATAGTTAGGGTGAGGGTTAGGTATAGTGGGAGTGTTAGGGTTAGGATTAGGTTTAGGGTTAGTGTGAGGGTTCGGGTGAGGATTCGGGATAAGGTGTGGGTGACAGTTAGGGTTAGTGTGAGGACTAGGTTTAGGTTTAGGGGTACTGTTAGGGTTAGGGTTAGGGTGCGGGTCAGGGTTAGATTTAGGGTGATTGTGAGGGTAAGGGTTAGGGTTAGTGTTAAAGTTAGGGTGAGGGTTCGGGTTAGTGTGAGGGTTAGGGTTAGGGTTAGGGGGAGGGGGAGGGTTAGGATTAGAGTTAGGGTTAGGATTGGGTTTAGGGTGAGGTTGAGGTTTAGTGTTAGGATGAGGGTTAGATTTATTGTTAGGGTTAAGGTTCGGTTGAGGATGAGGATGAGGTTGAGGGGTAGGGTTAGGTTAGGGTTAGGCTTAGGCTGAGGGTGAGGGTGAGGATGAGGTTGATGTTTAGTGTTAGGGTTAGGGTGATTGTGAGGGCTAGGGTGAGGGTGAGGGTTAGGGTGAGGGTGAGGTTGAGGGTGTCGTTTACTTCAGGGTTAGGGTTAAGCTGAGATTATCGTTAGGCTGAGGGTTATGGTTAGGGTTAGCGTGTGGGTTAAGGTTAAGGTGATGTTTAGGGTGAGGGTTAGGGTGAGAGTTAGGGTGAGGTTTACGGTTTGTGTTAGGATTAGGGTTAATGTGAGGGTGAGGTTTAGGGTTAGAGTTAGGGTTATGGGGAGGGTGAAATTGAAGGTCAGGTTTAGAGTTAGTGTTAGTGTTAGGGTTAGCATGAGGGTTAGGTTGAGGTTTAGGGTTAGGGTTAGGGTTAGGGTTAGGGTTAGGATGAGCGTTAGGCTGAGGGTTAGGGTTAGGGTTAGTGTGAGGGTTAGGTTTAGGTTATGGTTAGGGTTAGGGTTCGGTTAGCGTGAAGGTTAGTTTTAGGTTTAGGGTTAGGATAAGGTTTAGGGTGAGGGTTAGGGTTAGGGTTAGTGTGAGGGTTAGGTTTAGGGTTAGGGTTAGGGTGTGGAATATGGTGAGGGTGAGGGTTAGGGTGAGGTTTAGGGTTAGGGTCAGGGGTAGGTTGAGTGTTAGGATTAGGGTAAGGACTAGGGTTAGGCTGAGGGTGAGAGTGAGGTTGAGGGTGAGGGTTAGGGTTAGAGTGAGAATTAGAGTGAGGGTGAGGGGGAGGGGGAGAGTTTGGTTTAGGGTTAGATTTAGTTTTAGAGTGAGGGTTAGGATTAGGGTAGCACTAGCTTTAGGCTGAGGGTGAGGTTGAGGTTGAAGTTTAGGGTTAGAGTGAGGGTTAGGTTTAGGGGTAGGTTTAGGGTGACAGTTAGGGTTAGGGTTAGGGTTAGGATGAGCGTTAGGCTTAGGGTAAGGTTTAGGGGTAGTGTGAGGTTTAGTGTGAGGGTTAGGTTTAGGGTTAGGGTTAGGGTGTGGGCTAGGGTGAGGGTGAGGTTTAGGGTGATCGTGAGGTTGAGGGTTTAGTTTAGGTAAGGCTTAAGGTAAGGTTAGGTTGAGGATTAGGGTGAGGTTGAGGGTTAAGGTGAGGTTTAGGGTTAGGGTGGATGTTAGGGTTACTGTGAGGTTTAGGGTTACGCTTAGGGTGAGGTTGAGGGTAAGTTTTTTGGTGAGGGTTATGGTGAGCTTGAGGGTTAGTATTAGAGTTAAGGTTAGGATTAGGGTGAGGGTGAGGGTGAGAGTTAGTGATAGGGTGAGGGTTAGGGATGGGGTGAGGGTTAGGGTTAGGTTTAGGGTTGGGGTGAAGGTGAGGGTGAGGGTGAGGGTTAGGGTTATGGTTAGGGGTAGGGTGAGGTTTAGGCTGAGGTTGAGGGTGAGGGTGAGATTGAGGTTGAGGGTTAGAGTTAGGGTTATGCTGAAGTTGAGGGTGAGGGTGAGAGTGAGGTCAGTTTAGGATTACTGTTAGAGTTAGGGTGAGGCTGACGGTGAGAGGGAAAGTGAGGGTGAAAGTTAGGTTTAGGGCTAGGGTGAGGGTTAGGCTTAGTGTGAGGGTTAATGTGATGGTGAGGGTCAGCGTGAGGGTGAGGGTTAGAATGAGGGTGAGGGTGTGCTTGAGGGTTAGGGAGAGGATTAGGCTTAGGGTGAGTTTAAGGGTTAGGGTTAGGGTTAGAGTTATTGTTAGGGTTAGTGTTAGGGTTAGGATGAGGGTGAGGGTTATTGTTAGGGTTAGGGTTAGGTGTAGGGTGAGGGTGGGGTTAAGGGATAGGGTTAGGATTAGGGTTAATGTTAGGGTAAGGCTGAGGGGGAAGAGGAGGTTGAGGTTGAGGGTTATATTTAAGGTTAGGGTTAGGGTGAGGGCTTGGGTGAGGGTGAGGGTTAGGCTGAGGTTGACGGTGAGGGTTTTGATTACGTAAAGTTTAGGGTTAGGGTGAGGATTAGGGTGAGTGTGAGGATTAAGCTGAGGTTAGGTTCAGGGTGAGGGTTATTGTTAGGGTTAGGGTGAGGGTTAAGGTTTGGGTGAGGTTTAGGGTTAGGGTGATGTTTAGGGTGAGGGTTAGGTTTAGGTTGAGGGTGAGGTTTAGGATTAGGAATAGGATTAGGGTTATGGTTAAACTGAGGGTGAGGGTCAGGGTGACGGTGAAGGCATGGGTCAGGTTAAGGTTTAGGGTTAGAGTGAGGGTTATGGTTAGTGTGAGGGTTATGGTTATGGTTAGGGTGAAGTTAAGGTTTAGGGTGAGGGTAAGGTTAAGGTGAGGGTTAGAGTCAGTGTGAGGGTTTGGATTAGGTTTGTGTTAGGGTTAGGGTGAGGGTTAGGTTTTGGGTGATGTTTAGAGTGAGGGTGAGGGTTAGGGTGAGGATTAGGGTTAGGGTGAGGGTTAGTGTTAGGGGTAGGGTTAGGGATAGGTTGAGGGTTAGGGTTAGCATTAGGGTTAGGGTGAGGAGTAGGGAGAGGGGTAGGGTTAGGTTTAGGGTGAGGTTTAGGGTGAGTGTGAAAGTTAGGTTGAGGGTGAGGGGGAGGGTTAGGGTTAGGGTGTGGGTTAGATTTAGGGTGAGTTTTAGGGTGAGGGTTAGGTTTAGGATTAGGGTGAGGGTTAGGGTTAAGTTGAGGATTAGGGATAGTGTTAGGGTTAGGGTAAGGCTGAGGGTGAGTGTTAGGGTTAGGTTTAGGGTTAGAGTTAGTGTGAGGGTGAGCAGTAGGATTAGGTTAGGATTAGGGTTAGGCTGAGGGTAATGGGGAGGGTGAGGGTGAGGGTTAGTGTTAGGGTGAGGTTTAGGTTAGTGTTAGGGTTAGGGTTAGGGTGAAGGTTAAGATTAGGGTAAGGGTTAGGATGAGGGTTATGCTGAGGGTTAGGGTTATGGTTAGGGTGAGATTTAGGGCTAGGTTTAGGGTTAGGATAAGGGTTAGCCTGAGGGTTAGTGTTAGGGTTAGTGTGAGGGTTAGGAGTAGGGTTAGGGTGAGGCTAAAGTTTAGGGTGACGGTTAGGGTGAGTGTGAGGGTTAGGGTTAGGGTGACGGTTAGGGTGAAGGTTAGGTTTAGGGTTAGGCTTAGGGTGAATGTTAGGGTGTGGGTAGGTTTTAGGGTGAAGGTTAGGGTGAGAGTGAGGGTTAGGGTTATCATTAAGGTTATGGGGAGGGTGAGGGTTAGGGTGAGGATTTGCATTAAGGTTTAAGACAGGGTGCGGACTAGGTTTAGGGTTAGGTTTAGTGTGAGTGTTAGGCGGAAGGGTAGCCTTAGGGTTAGGGTTAGGTTTAGTGTGAGGGTTAGAGTTAGGGTTAGGGTGACGATAAGGGTTAGGTTGAGGGTTAGGGTGAGTGTGAGGTTTAGGGTTAGCATTAGGTGTAGCCTTAGGGTTAGGATGAGTGTTAGGGTTAGGTTTAGGGTTAGGGTGAAGGTGAGGGTGTAGGTTAGTGTTAGGGTGAGGCTTAGGGTTAGGTTTAGGTTGAGGGTGAGGGTTAGGGTGAGGGTAAGTGTCAGGGTGAGGGTTAGGTTGAGTCTGAGGTTCAGGGTTAGCATTAGGGTGAGGGTGAGGGTTAGGGTGAGTGTGAAGTTTAGGGTTAGCATTAGGTGTAGCCTTAGGGTTAGGATGAGTGTTAGGGTTAGTTTTAGGGTTAGGGTGAAGGTGAGGGTGAAGGTTAGTGTTAGGGTGAGGTTTAGGGTTAGGGTTAGGGTGAGGGTGAGGGTTAGGGTGAGGGTAAGTGTCAGGGTGAGGGTTAGGTTGAGTCTGAGGTTTAGGGTTAGCATTAGGGTGAGGGTGAAGGTGAGGGTTAGGGTGTCGTTTTGGGTTAAGGTTAAGGATAGGGTGAGGATAAGTGTTAGGTTTAGGTTGAGGGTTAGGGTTAGGGTGAGGGGTAACAGAATTTGGGTGAGGGTTAGGTTTAGTGAGAGGGTTAGGGTTAGGGTTAGGGTGATGGTAAGAGTTAGTGTTACGGTTAGGGTGAGTGTGAGGTAGGGTGAGGGTTAGGGTTAGGGTGAGGGTTAGCGATAGGTTTAGGGTTAGGGTGAGGTTAGGGTTATGTTTAGGATTAGAGTTAGGGTGTGGGTAAGGCTTAGGGTGAGGGTTAGGGTGAGGTTGAGGGTTAGGGTTAGGTTCAGTATTAGGGTTAGGTTAAGTGTGAGGGTTAGTGATAGGGTTAGGGTTATTGTGCGGTTTAGAGTTAGGGTTAAGGTGAGGGTCAGTCTGAGAGGTAGGGTTACGGTTAGGGTGAGGGTTAGGCTTAGTGTGAGGAATAGGGTTAGGGTGAGCGTTAGGGTTAGGTATAGGGTTAGGGTGAGTGTGAGTGTTAGGGGGAGGGTTAGGATGAGGGTTAGGGTTAGGGTGAGGGTGAGGGTGAGGGTTAGTTTTAGGATAAGGGTTAGGGTTAGGGTTAGGGTGAGGATGAGGGTGAGGGTTAGGGTTAGGGTTAGTGTGAGGGTTAGGTTTACGGTGACAGTTATGGTTAGGGTGAGGGATAGGGTTAGGTTTAGGGTGATGTTTAATGTGAGGGTGAGGGTTAGGGTAAGGGTGAGTGTTCGGGTGAGAATTAGGGTTAGGGTAAGCTTTAGGAATTGGGTTAGGGTGAGGGTAAGGTTTAGGGTGAGTGTGAGGGTGAGGGTGATTTTTAGGGTTAGCGAGAGGTTTAGGGTTAGGGTTAGGTTTAGGGTTAGTGTGAGGTTTCAGGTTAGGATGAGGGTTAGGTTTAGGTTTAGGGTTAGTATAAAGTTTAGGGTGAGGGTTAGGGTTATAGTTAGTGTGATTGTTAGGTTTAGGGTTAGGGTTTGGGTTAGGTTGAGGGTAAAGTTTAGGGTGAGGGTTAGGGTGAGGCTGAGGGCTAGGGTTAGGGTCAGGGTTAGGTTGAGGGTTAGGATTAGGGTTATGGTTAGGGTAAGGCTGAGGGGGAAGGTTGAGGTTGAGGGTTAGGGTTAAAGTTAAGGATAGGGTGAGGATTTGGGTTACAGTTAGATTTAGGGTTAGGGTTAGGCTGAGGGGTAGGGTTAGTGTTAGGGTTGAGTGTTAGGTTTAGTGTGAGTTTTAGGTTTAGGGTTAGTGTGAGGGTTAGGTTTAGTATGTTGGTTAGGGTTAGGGTTAGGCTGAGGGTAAGGGTTACTGTGAGGGTGAGGTTTAGGGTTAGCATTAGGTTTAAGATTAGGGTTAGGATGAGGGTTAGGTTTAGGGAGAGGGTGAGGGTGAGAGTTAGGTTTAGGATGAGGGTTAGGGTTAGTGTGAGGGTTAGGGTTAGGTTTAGGGTGAGGGTTAGGGTTAGGGTAAGGGTTAGGGTGAGGGTTAGAGTGAGGTTTAGGGTTAGGGTTAGGGTATTATTTATTGTGAGTGTGAGTGTTAGGGTGAGGGTGGGTGTTCGGGTGAGGGTGAGGGTTCTGGTGATTGTGAGGATTAGAGTGTGGTTGAGGGATAGGGTTAGGTGAGAGTCAGGGTGAGGTGTAGGGATAGAGTTAGGGTGAGGGTTAGGGTTAGTGTGAAGGTTAGGGTTAGGGTTAGGGTTAGTGTGAGGATAAGAGTTAGATTGTGGGTTAGTGTGAGGGTGAGCGTTAGGGTTAGCGTTAGGGTTAGGGTGAGGGTTAGGATGATGTTTAGGGTTAGGGTGAGGGTTAGGATTAGGTTTAGTGTGAGGGTTAGGGATAGGGTGATGTTTAGGGTGAGATTGAGGATTAATGTGAGGCAGAGAGTGAGGGGGAGGGTTAGGGTGCGGGTTCAGTTGAGGGTGAGGCTCAGGGTGAGGGTTAGGTTTAGGTTTAGGGTGAGGGTGAGGGTTAGGGTTAGGATTAGGGTTTTGGTTGCTGAGGGTGATAATGAAATTGAGGGTGAGGGTTAGGTTTAGGGTTAGGGTGAGGTTTCAGGTTAATGTGAGGGTTAGTGTGATGGTGAGCGTCAAGGTGAGGGTGAGTGTTAGAATGAGGGTGAGGGTGAGGGTGAGGGTTAGGGTTAGGATTAGGTTAGGGTGAGTTTTAGGGTTAGGGTTAGGGTTATTGTTAGGTTTAGGGTTAGGGTTAGTTGAGCGTGAGGGTGAGTGTTAGCATTTGGGTTAGGGTTAGGGTTAGGGTGAAGGTGTGGTTGAGGGTTAGGATTAGGATTACGGTTAGGGTTAGGTGAAGGCTGAAGGGGAAGGGGCGGTTGAGGGTGAGGTTTAGGGTTAGGGTTAGGGTGAGGGTTACGGTTAGGTTTAGTGTTAGTATAAGGGTGAGCCTGAGGGTAAGGGTTAGGGTTAGTGTGAGTGTTAGGTTTAGGGTTAGGGTTTGGGTTAGGTTGAGAGTAAAGGTTAAGGTGAAGGTTAGGGAGAGGGTGAGGTTTATTGTTATGGTGAGCGTTCAGGTGAGGGTTAGGGTTAGGCTTATGGTTAGGTTTAGCGTGAGGGTTAGAGTGAAGGTTAGGTTTAGGTTTAGGGTAAGGGTGAGGTTTAGGGAGAGGGTGAGGTTTAGGGTGAGGGTGAGGCTTAGGTTTAGGATGAGGGTTAGGGTTAGGGTGAGGGTTCGGGTTAGGTTTAGGGTGAGGGTTAGGGTCAGGGTAATTGTTAGGGTGAGGTTTAGGGTTATGGTTAGGTTTAGTGTGAGGGTCAGGGTGAGGGTTAAAGGGAGGTTGAAGGTTAGTGTTAGCATTAGGTTTAGGATGAGGGTGAGAGTTAGGGTGAGGGTTAGGGTTAAGGTTAGGGATAGGGTGAGGATTAGGGTTAGGTTTAGGGTGAGGGTTAGGTTTAGTGTGAGGATTAGGGTTAGATTTAGTGTGAGGGTAAGTGTTTGGGTGAGGGTTAGGGAGAGGGTTAGGGTGAGTTTTAGGGTTAGGGTTTGGGTTAGGTTAATTGTTAGGTTTAGGGTTAGGGTGAGGGTGAGGGTGATGGTGAGGGTTAGCGTTAGGGTTAGGGTTAGGGTGAGGGTGGGATTGAAGGTTAGGGTTAGGATTAGGGTTAGGGTTAGCATAATGCTGAGGGGGAAGGGGAGGTTGAGGGTGAGGGTAAGGGTCTGGTTTAGGGTTAGGGTGAGAGCTAGGTTGAGGGTCAGGTTTAGGGTGAGGGTGAGGGTGAGGGTTTCGTTTAAGTAAGTGTTAGGGTTAGGGTGAGGATTAAGGGGAGGGTGAAGGTCAAGCTGAGGTTAGGTTTAGGGTGAGGGTTTGGGTTAGGGTTAGGGTGAGGTTTAGGGTTAGGGTGATGGTTTGTGTCAGGCTGAAGTTTAGGGTAAAGGTGAGAGCTAGGGAGAGGGTGAGGGTGAGGGTGAGTTTTAGGGTTAGGGTTAGGTTTAGGGTGAGTGTGAGGGTGAGAGTTAGGATTAGTAATAGGGTTAGGGTTAGGGTTAGGCTGAGGGGGAGCGTCAGGGTGAGGGTGAAGTTTAAGTTTAGTGTTAGGGTTAGGGTTAGGGTGAGGGTAAGTTTTAGGGTGAGTTTAAGGGTGAGAGTTAGGGATTGTGTCAGGTTTAGGGTGAGGGTTAGGGTTTGGGTGATGTTTAGGGTGAGGGTGAGGGTTAGGGTGAGGATGAGGGTTCGGTTGAGAGTGAGGGTTCGTGTGAGGTGTCGGGTTAGGTTGTGGGTGAGGATTAGGGTTAGGCTGAAGGTTAGCATTGGGTTTAGGGTTAGTGTGACGGTGAGGGTGAGGGGTAGGGTAAGGGTTAGGTTGAGGGTTAGGGTTAGGGTTAGGGTGATGGTTAGGAGGAGGGGTAATTTTAGGTTTAGGTTGAAGTTTAGGGTGAGTGTGAGGGTTAGTGTTAGGGGTAGGTTTAGGTTGAGGGTTAGGGTTAGGGTTAGCATTAGGGTGAAATTGAGGGTTAGGGTGAGAGTTTTGGTTAGCGTGAGTTTGAGGGTGAGGGTTAGGTTTAGGATTAGGATTAAGGGTAGGGTTAGGGTGAGTGTTAGGATGAGGGTGAGGGTTAGTGTGTGGGTGAGGGTTAGGTTTAGGGTGAGGATTAGTTTTAGGCTTAGGGTTAAGGTTATGGTGAGGGTAAGGTTTAGGGTGATGTTTAGTGTGAGGATGAGGGTTAGGGTTATTGTTAGGGTTAGGGTGAGGTTTAGGGATAGGGTTAGTGTTAGGGTAAGGGTGAGGTTTAGGGTCAGGTTTAGGGTTAGGGTGAGGGTTAGGGATAGTTTTAGGTTAGGGTGAGGCTGAGGCTGAGTGTTAGGTTTAGGTTTAGATTTACAGTTAGTGTGAGGGTTAGTTTGAGGGTTAGGATTAGGGTTAGGGTTAGGGTTAGATTGAGGGTTAGGCTGAGGGTTAGGGTTAGGGTAAAGGTTAGGTTTAGGTTTAGGGTTAGGGTGAGGGTTAGGGTGTGGGTAAGTGTTAGAGTGAGGGTTAGGGTGAGGGAGAGGAATAGGGGGAGGGGGAAGGTTAGTGTTAGCATTAGGGTTAGGGTGAGGGTAAGCGTTAGGGTTAATGTTAGGGATAGGATGAGTATTAGGGTTAGGGATAGCAGAGGGTGAGGGTTAGGGTGAGGAGCAGGGTTAGGTTTAGGGTGAGGGTTAGGTTTAGTGTGAGAATTAGGGTTAGGGTTAGGGTGAGGTTTAGGTTTAGTGTGAGGGTTAGGGTTAGGGTTAGGGTGAGGGTAAGGGTTAGGGTGAGGGTGAGGTTTAGGGTTAGCATTAGTTTTAGATTTAAGGTTAGGATGAGGGTTATGTTTAGGGTGAGGGTGAGGCTTAGGTTTAGGGTCAGGTTTAGGTTTAGGGTGAGGGTTAGGGTCAGGTTAAGTGTTAGGGTGATGGTTAGGGTTATGGTAAGGTTTAGTGTGAGGGTCAGTGTGAGGGTTAGGATTAGGTTGAGGGTTAAGCTTAGGGTGAGGTTTAGGGTTAGGGTTAGGGTTAGCTTTACGGTGAGGGTGATGGTGAGGGTTAAGTTTAGGGTTAGGGTTAGGGTGAGGGTTAGGGTTAGTGTGAGTGTTAGTGTGATGGTGAGGGTCAGGGTGAAAGTGAGGGTTAGAATGAAGCTGAAGATGAGGGTGAATGTTATGGTTAGGATTAGGGTTAGGGTGAGTTTTACGCTAAGGGTTAGGGTTAGGGTTATTGTTAGGTTCAGGGTTAGGGTTAGGGTGAGAGTGAGGGTGAGGTTTTGCATTAGGATTAGGTTTAGGGTTACAGTGAGGGTGGGGTTGAGGGTTAGGGTTAGGATTAGGGTTAGGGTTTGGGTAAGGCTGAGGGGGAAGATGAGGTTGAGGGTGAGGGTTAGGATTAGGTTTAGGGTTAGGGTGAGGGCTAGGGTCAGTGTGAGGGTTTGGGTGAGGGTGAGGATTTGGTTTAGGTTCAGGGTTAGGGTTAGGTTTAGGGTGAGGGTGATGGTGAGGGATAGGTTTAGGGTTAGGGTTAGGGTGAGGGTTAGGTTTCGTGTGAGGGTTAGTGTGATGGTGAGGGTCAGGGTGAGGGTGAGGATTTGAATGAGGCCTAAGGTGAGGGTGAGGGTTAGGGTTAGGATTAGGGTTAGGGTGAGTTTTAGGTTTAGGTTTAGGGTTAGGGTTATTGTTAGGGTTACGGTTAGGGTTAGGGTAAGATTGAGGGTTAGGTTTAGCATTAGGGTTAGGTTTAGTGTTAGGGTGATGGTGAGGTTGAGGGTTAGGGTTAGGAATATGGTTAGGGTTAGGGTAAGGCTGAGGGGGAAGGGGAGGTTGAGGGTGAGTGTTAGGGTTAGGGTGAGGACTAGGGTGAGTGTGAGGCTTTGGGTGAGGGTGAGGGTTTCGTTTCTGTAAGTGTTAGGGTGAGGGTGACGATTAAGCTGAGGTTAGGTTTAGCATGAGGGTTAGGGTTAGGGTGAGGGTGAGGGTTAGTTTTAGGGTGATGGTTAGGGTGAGGGTGTGGGTGATACTTAGGATTAGGAATAGGGTTAGTGTTAGGGTTAGGCTGAGGTGAGGGTCAGGGTGAGGGTGAAGGATAGGGTTAGGATTATGGTTAGGGTGAGGGTTAAGGTTAGTGTGAGGATTATGGTTATGATTATGGTTAGGGTTATGGTGAGGGTAAGGGTTATGGTGAGGGTGAGGGTTCGGGTGAAAGTTAGGGTTAGGGTTTGGGTTAGGGGAGGGTTAGGGTTAGGGTGATGTTTAGGGTGAGGGTGAGGTTTAGTGTGAGGATGAGAATTTGGGTGTGGCTGTGGGTTCAGGTGAGGTTTCGGGTTAGGGTGTGGGTGAGGATTAGGGTTAGGGTGAGGGTTATCATTAGGTTTAGGCTTAGTGTGAGGGTGAGGGTGAGGGGTAGTTTTAGGGTTCAGTTGAGGGTTAGTGTTAGCGTAACGGTTAGGGTGAGGGTCAGGGAGAGGGGTAGGTTTAGGGTTAGTGTGAGGTTTAGGGTGAGTGTGAGGGTTAGGGGTAGGGTTAGGGTTAGGGTTAGGATGAGGGTTAGGCTGCAGGTTAGGTTTAGGGTTAGTGTGAGTGTTAGGGTTAGGTTGAGGTTTAGGGTTAGCATTAAGGTTAGGGTGAGGGTGAGGGTTAGGGTGACGGTTTGGTTTAAGTTTAAGGATAGGGTGAGGATTAGGTTTAGGGTTAGGTTTAGGGTGAGTGTTAGGCGGAAGGGTAGGCTTAGGGTTGGGGTGAGGGTTAGGTTTAGTGTGACAGATAGGGTTGAGTTTAGGGTGATGGCAAGGGTTAGGGTGAGGGATAGGGTGAGGGTGAGTTTTAGGGTTAGCATTTGGTTTAGCTTTAGGGTTAGATGAGAGTTAGGGTTAGGCTTAGTGTTAGGGTGAGGGTGAGGGTGAAGGTTAATGTTAGGATGAGGGTTATGGTTAGGGTTAGGGTGAGGGTGAGGGTGAGGTTTAGGGTTAGGGTTAGTGTGAGGGTGAGAGTTAGGATTAGGAATAGTGTTAGGGTTTGGGTTAGGCTGAGGCTGAGGGTCAGGGTGAGGGAAAAGATTAGGGTTAGGTGAGGGTGAGGGTAAGGGTGAGGGTTAGGGTTAAAGTCAGGTTTAAGGTGAGGGTTAGGGTTTAGGAGATGTTTAGGGTGAGGGTGAGGGTGAGGATGAGGTTTCGGGTGAGGGTTCGGGATCGGGTTCAGGTTCGGGTTAGGGTGTGGCTGAGGGTTAGGGTTAGGGTGAGGGTTAGCATTAGGTTTAGGGTTAGTGTGACAGTGAGGGTGAGGGGTAGGGTTAGGGTTTGGTTGAGGGTTAGGGTTAGGGTTAGGGTTTGGATAATTTTTAGGGAGAGGGATAATGTTAGGGTTAGTGTGAGGTTTAGGGTGTGTGTGAGGGTTAGGGTTTGGTTGAGGGTTAGGGTTAGGGTGAGGGTGAGGGTTAGGGTTAGAGTTAGGTTTAGGGTGAGTTTGAGGGTGAGGGTTAGGTTTAGGATTAGGATTAGGGTTAGTTTCAGCGTGAGTTTTAGTGTGAGAGTGAGGTTTCGGTTGAGACTGAGGGTTAGTGTATGGGTGATGGTTAGGGTTAGGGTCAGGATTAGGTTTAGTCTTAGGATCAAGGTTGTGGTGAGGCTAAGGGTTAGCGTGAGGTTTAGTGTGAGGATGAGGGTTAGGGTTAGTGTTAGGGTTAGGGTGACGTTTAGGGTGAGGGTTATAGTTAGGGTTAGGGTTAGGGTGAGCGTGAGGGTGAGGTATAGGGTGAGGTTTAGGATTAGGGTGAGGGTTAGGGAAAGTGTTAGTTTAGGGTGAGGGTGAGCGGGAGTGTTAGATTTAGGTTTAGAGTTACGGTGAGGGTGAGGTTGAGGGTTAGGATTAGGGTTAGACTGAGGGTTAGGCTGAGGGTTAGGTTTAGGGTTAGGGTTAGGGTGAGGTTGAGGGTGTGTGTAAGTGTTAGGGTGAGGGTTAGGGTGAGGGTTAGGGTGAGGGTGAGGGTTAGGGTTAGAGTGAGCGTTAGGGTGAAGGTTAAGTTTAGGGTTAGGGTTAGGGCGAGTGTGAGGGTGTGGGTCAGTGTTAGGTTGAGAGTTAGGATGAGGGTGAGGTTTAGGTTTAGGGTGAGTGTTAGGGTGAGGATGAGGGTTAGGCTGCGGGTTAGAGTTAGGGTTAGTGTGAGTGTTAGGGTTAGGGTTAGTGGGAGTGTTAGGTTTAGGGTTAGGTTTATGGTTAGGGTGAGGGTTATTGTTAGATTTAGGGTTAGCATAAGGGTTAGGCTGAGGGTTAGGTTTAGTGTTAGTTTGAGGGTTAAGTGTAGGGTTAGGTTAAGGGTTAGGGTGAGGGTAAAGTTTAGGATGAGGGTTAGGGTGAGGGTGAGGGTTACGGTTAGCATTAAGGTTAGGGTGAGGGTGAGGGTTAGGGTGAGGGTTTTTGTAAAGGTTAAGGATAGGGTGAGGAGTAGGTTTAGGGTTAGTTTTAGGGTGAGCGTTAGGCGGAGGGGTAGGCTTAAGTTCAGGGTGAGGGTTAGGTTTTGTGAGAGGTTTAGGGTTAGGATTAGGGTGATGGTAAGGGTTAGGGTGAGGGTGAGGGTGAGGTTTAGGGTTAGCATTAGGTTTAGCGTTAGGGTTAGGATGAGTGTTAGGGTTATGCTGAGGGTGAGGGTGAAGGTTAGTGTTAGGATGAGGTTTAGGGTTAGGGTTAGGGTGAGGGTGAGTGTGAGGGTGAGGGTTAGGGTTAGGGTTTGTGTGAAGTTTAGGATTAAAGTGAGGGTTAGTGTTAGGGTGAGGGTTAGGGTTAGCCTTAGGGTGAGGGTTAGGGTTAGGGTTAGGGTTATGTTTAGTGTCCGGGTGAGGGTTAGGATGAGGGTGAGTGTTCTGATGAGTTAGGCTTAGGGTTAGGGTAAGGGATATGTTTAGTGTGAGGGTAAGGGTTAGGGTGAGTGTTATGGTGAGGGTGAGGTTTAGGGTTAGGTTGAGCGTTAGGGTTATGGTTAGGGTTATGATTAGGGTGAGGTTTAGGTTGAGGGTGAGGGTTAGGGTTAGGGTGAGGGTGGGTGTTAGGTGGAGGGTTAAGGTGAAGGTGAGGGTTAGAGTTAGCTTTAGAGTTATGGTGAGGGTGAGGGTTAGGGTTCGGGTTCGGGTTAGGGTGAGGTTTAGGGTTAGGTTTAGGGTTAGTATAATGGTTAGGGTGCACGTTAGGGTTAGGGTTAGTGTGAGTGTTAGTTTTAGGGTTAGTGTTTGGGTTAGGTGGAGTGTAAAGGTTAGGGTGAGGGTTAGGGTGAGGGTGAGTGTTAGGGTTAGGGTGAGGGTGAGCGTGAGGGTTGGGGTTAGGGTTAGAGTGAGGGTGAGGTTTAGTTTTATGTTTAGGTTTAGGGTTAAGGTGAGGGTTAGGGTGTGGGCAAGTGTTAGGGTGAGGGTTAGGGTGATGGTAAGGGTTAGGGTGAGTGTTAGGGTGAGGGTGAGGGTTAGGGTGAGTGTGATGGTAAGGGTTAGGCTGAGTTTTAGGGTGAGGGTGAGGGTTAGGGTGAGGGTTAGGGTGTGGGTGAGGTATAGGGTGAGGGTTAGGTTTAGGGTGAGGGTTAGGGATAGAGTTAGGGTTAGGGTGAGGATGAGGGTGTGTGTTAGGGTTAGGTTTAGGGTTAGGGTGAGGTTGAGGGTGAGGGTTTTTAGGGTTAGGATTAGGGTTAGGCTGAGGGTGATGGGGAAGGTGAGGGTTAGAGTTAGGTTTAGGGTTAGGATGAGGGTTAGGTTTAGGATTAGGGTCAGTGTAAGGGTTAGGGTGAGGGTTAGTGTGAGGGAGAGGGTTAGGGTTAGGGTGACGGTAAGGGTTAAGGAGAGTGTTAGGGTAAGGGTGAGGGAGAATTTTAGTGTTAGGATTACGGTGAGGGTTAGGGTTAGGGCGAAGTTTAGGGTTAGGTTTAGGTTTAGGGTGATGTTTAGTGTCAGGGTGAGGGTTAGGATGAGGTTGAGTGTTCTGGTGAGAGTTAGGGTTAGGATTAGGGTTAGGGATAGGGTTAGTGTGAGGCTAATGGTTAGGGTGAGTGAAAGGGTGAGGGTTAAGCTCAGCGTAAGGGTGAGCATTAAGGTTAGGGTTAGGTTTATGGTTAGGATGAGGGTTAGGGTGAGCGGTAGGTTTAGGGTTAGGGTTAGTTTGCAGGTTAGGGTGAGGTTAGGAGTTAGGGTGATGTTAGGGTGAGGGTGAGGGTTAGGGTTAGCATTAGATTTAGGGTGAGGTTGAGGGTTAGGGTTAGGGTGAGGGATAGCGTAAGGATTAGCGTTATTGTGAGGGTTAGGTTTAGGGTTAGTTGAGGATAAAGTAAGGGTGAGGGTTAGGGTGAGGGTGAGGTGTTACATTAGCATTAGGGATATGTTTAGCTTTAGGGTGAGGGTTAGATTTAGGGTGAGGGTTAGGTTTAGGTTGAGGTTGAGGGTTAGGTTTGGGGTGATGTTTAGTGTGAGGGTGAGGGTTAGGTTGAGGTTGAGTGTTCAGGTGAGAGTTAGAGTTAGGTTTAGAGTTAGGGATAGGGTTAGGGTGAGGGTATTGGTTAGGGTGAGGGTTAGGGTAAGGGTGAGTGTTAGGCATAGGGTGAGGGTTAGGGTTAGGGTTAATTTTAGGGTTAGGTTGAGGGTGAGCATTAGGATTAGGGTTAGGATGAGGGTGAGGCTGAGGGTTAGGGTTAGGGTTAGTGTGAGGGTTAGGGTTAGGATTAGGTTTAGGGTAAGGGTTAGGGTTATATTTAGGCTTAGTGTAAGGGTTAGGGTGAGGCTTAGGGTTAGAGTTAGTATGATTGTTAGGTTTAGGGTTAGGGTTTGGGTTAGGTTGAGTTTAAAGGTTAGGGTGAGGTTTAGGGTGATGTTGAGGGGAAGGGTTAGGGTGAGGGTTAGCGTGAGGGATAGGGTTAGGTTTATGGTTAGTGTTAGGGTGAAGGTTAGGGTGAGGGTTAGGTTTAGGTTTAGGGTGAGAGTTAGGGTGTGGATAATTATTAGGGTGAGGGTTAGGGTGAGGTGAGCGTTATGGTTAGGTTGACAGTATGGGTTATGGTGAGGGTTATGGTGAGGGTGAGGGTTAGGGTTAGCATTAGGGTTAGGGTGAGGGTGAGGGTTAGGGTGAGGGTGAGGGTTAGTTTTAGGGTCAGGGTTAGAGTTAGGATGAGCGTTAGGGTTAGGGTGAGGTTGAGGGTTAGGGTTAGTTGATGATTAGGGTTAGGGTGAGGTTTAGGGTTAGGGTTAGGGTGAGAGCTAGGGTTAGGGTGATGTTTATTGTGAAGGTGAGGGTTAGGGTGAGGGTGAGTGTTAGTGTGAGGATGAGGGTTCGGGTAAGGGTTCGGCTTAGGGTGTGGTTGAGGGTTAGGGTTACGGTGAGAGTCAGAGTGAGGTGTCGGGATAGGGTTAGGTGTAGGGTTTGTGTGAGGGTAAGGGTTAGGGTGAGGGTTAGGGTGATGCTGAGGTTTAGTGTTAGCCTTAGGGTTAGGGTGATTGTTATGGTTAGGGTGATGTTTAGGGTGAGGTTGAGGGTTAGTGTGAGGGTGAGGGTGAGGCTAAGGGTTAGTGTTAGGATTAGGGTTAGGGTTAGGGTTAGGCTGAGGATGAGGGTGAAATTGAGGGTGACGGTTAGGTTTAGGATTAGGATGAGGCTTCTGGTTAGTGTGAGGGTTAGTGTGATGCTGAGGGTAAGGGTGAGGGTGAGTGTTAGAATGAGGGTGATGGTGAGGGTTAGGCTTGGGATTTGGGTTAGGGTGAATTTTAGGTTTAGGATTATGTTAGGGTTAGGGTTATTGCTAGGGTTAGGGTGAGGGTGAGGGTTAGGGTGAGGGTTAGCGTTAGGGTTAGGGTTAGGGTGAGGGTGGGGTTGAGGGTTAGGGTTAGGATTAGGGTGAGGGTTAGGTAAGGCTGAGGAGGAAGGGGAGATTGAGGGTGAGGGTTAGGGTTAGGGTTAGGGTTTGTTTGAGTGTTAGGTTTAGGGTTAGGGTTTGGGTTAGGTTGAGGGTAAAGTTTAGGGTGAGGTTTAGGCTTAGGGTGAGGTTTAGGATTAGGGTGAGGGTTAGGGTGAAGTTTATGTTTAGTTTTAGGGTTAGGGTGAGGGTTAGGTTTATTGTGAGGTTTAGGCTTAAGGTTAGGTTGACGGTAAGGGTTAAGTTGAGGGTTAGGGTGAGGGTGAGGTTTAGTGTTAGCATTAGGTTTAGCTTTAGGGTTAGGATGAGAGTTAGGGTTAGGTTTAGGGTTAGGGTGAGGGTGAGGTTTAGCGTTAGGGTTAGTGTGAGGGTGAGAGTTAGGATTAGGAATAGTGTTAGGGTTAGGGTTAGGCTGAGGGTGAGGTTCAGGGTGAGGGAAAAGGTTAGGGTTAGGTTGAGGGTAAGGGTAAGTGTTAGGGTGAGGGTAAGTGTGAGGGTTAGGGTTAGAGTCTGGGTTAAGGTGAAGTTTAGGGTTTGGGTGATGTTTAGGTTGAGGGTGAGAGTTAGGCTGAGGATGAGGTTTCGGGTGAGGGTTCGGGTTTGGGTTCGAGTTCGGGTTAGGGTGTGGCTGAGGATTAGGGTAAGGGTGAGGTTTAGCATTAGGTTTAGGGTTAGTGTGACGGTGAGGGTGAGGGGTAGTGTTAGGGTTTGGTTCATGGTTAGGGTTAGAGTTAGGGTTTGGATGATTGTTAGGGAGAGGGTTAATGTTATGTTTAGGGTGAGTTTTATGGTGAGTGTGAAGGTTAGGGTTAGGTTGAGGGTTAGGGTTAGGTTTAGCTTGAGAGTTAGGGTTAGAGTTAGGGTTAGGGTGAGTTTGAGGGTGATGGTTAGGTTTAGGATTAGGATTAGGTTTAGGGTCAGGGTTAGTGTTAGGGTGAGAGTGAGGGTTCGGGTGAGAGTGAGGGTTAGTGTGTGGGTTAAGGTTAGGGTTAGGGTCAGGATTAAGTTTAGGCTTAGGGTCAAGGTTATGGTGAGGGTCAGGTTTAGGGTGAGGTTTAGTTTGAGGATGAGGGTTAGGGTTAGTGTTAGGGTTAGGGTGACGTTTAGGGTGAGGGTTATCGTTAGGGTTAGGGTGAGGGTGAGGGTGAGGTATAGGGTGAAGTTTAGGGTTAGGGTGAGGGTTAGGGATAGTGTTCGGTTTGTATGAGGGTGGGGGTGATTGTTAGGTTTAGGTTTCGAGTTAAGGTGAGGGTGAGGGTTAGGATTAGGGTTAGAATGAGGGTTAGGCTGAGGGTTAGGTTTAGGGTTAGTGTGAGGGTTAGGGTTAGGTTTAGAGTTAGGATGAGGGTTAAGTTTAGATTTAGGATTAGCATAAGCTTTAGGCTGAGGGTTAGGGTTAGGGTTAGAGTGAGGGTTAGGTTTAGGGTTAGGGTAAGGTTTAGGGTGAGGGTAATGGTGAGGGTGAGGGTTAGGCTGAGGGTGAGGGTTAGGGTTAGAGTGAGTGTTAGTGTGAAGGTTAGGTTTAGGGTTAGGGTTAGGGTGAGGGTGAGGGTGTGGGTAAGTGTTAGGGTGAGGGTTAGGGTGAGGGTGAGGTTTAGGTTTAGGGTGAGGGTTAGTGTTAGGGTGAGTGTTAGGGTGAGGGTGAGGTTTACGGTTAGCATTAGGGTTAGGGTTAGGGTGAGGGTTAGAGTGAGGTTTTGCATTAAGGTTAAGGATAGTGTGAGTATTAGAGTTAGGTTTACTGTGTGGTTTAGGCTGAGGGTAAGGGTTAGGGTGAGGGTGAGGGTTGGGTTTAGTGTGAGGGTTAGGGTTAGGGTTAGGTTAAGGTAAGGGTGAGGGTGAAGTTTAGGGTGAGTGTGAGGTTTAGGGTTAGCATTAGGTTTAGAGTTAGGGTTAGGATGAGTGTTAGGGTTTGTTTTAGGGTGAGGGTTAGAATGAGGGTGAGTGTTAAGTTTAGGCTTAGGGTGAGGGTTAGTTTTAGGGTGAGGGCTAGGGTGAGGTTGAGGATTAGGTTGAGGGTGAGGGTGAGGGTTAGGTTTTCATTTAGGTAAGGGTTATGGTTAGGGTTAGGGTGAGGTTTAGTAACGAGGGTGTGTGTTGGGGTTAAGTTTAGGATTAGGGTGAGGGTGAGGTTGAAGTTTAGTGTTAGGATGAGGGTTAGGGTTAGGGTTAGGGTGAGAGTGAGGGTGAAGGTGAGGGTTCGGGATAGGGTTAGGGTGTGGTTTAGGTTTACGAGGAGGGTTAGAGTTAGGGTGAGGTTTAGGGTTAGGCTTACGGTGAGGGTTAGGGTTAGGCTGATGTTTAGTGTGAGGGTGAGGGTTAGGGTGAGGGTGAGTGTTCTGTTGAGAATTATTGTTAGGGTTAGGGTTAGGGAATGGGTTAGTGTGAGGGAAAGGGTTAGGGTGAGGGTTTGGGTGAGGGTGAGGTTTAGGGTGAGGGTGAGGGTTAGGTTTAGGGTTAGGGTTATGATGAGGGTGAGGGTTAGGGTGAGCCCTAGTTATAGGGTTAGGTTTAGATTGCGGGTAAGGGTGAGGGTAAGGGTTAGGGTGAGGTTTAGAGTGAGGGTGAGTTTTAGGTTTAGGGTGAGGGTAAGGGTTAGGTTGAGGGTTAGGGTTAGGGTTAGGGATCGGCTGAGGATTAGTTTTAGGGTGAGGGTTAGGGTGAGAGTTAGGATTAGGGTTAGTGTGAAGAAAAGGGTTAGGGTGAGGGTTAGGGTGAGGGTGAGGTTTAGGGTTAGGGTTAGGGTGAAGGTTAGGGTGTGGGTAAGTGTTAGGGTTAGGGTTAGGGTGACGGTAGAGGTTAAGTTTAAGTATAGGGTGAGGATTAGGTTTAGGGTTAGGTTTAGGGTGAGTGTTAGGCGGAAGGGTAGGCTTAGTGTAAGGGTGAGTGTTAGGTTTATTGTGAGGGTTAGGGTTAAGGTTAGGGTGATGGTAAGTGTTAGGGTGAGGGATAGGGTGAGGGTGAGTTTTAGGGTTAGCATTAGGTTTAGCTTTAGGGTTAGGGTGAGAGTTAGGGTTAGGGTGAGGGTGAGGGTGAAGGTTAGTGTTAGGATGAGGGTTATGGTTAGGGTTAGGGTGAGGGTGAGGGTGAGGTTTAAGGTTAGGGTTAGTGTGAGGTTGAGAGTTAGGATTAGGAATAATATTAGGGTTAGGGTTAGGCTGAGGGTGAGTGTCAGGGTGAGGGAAAAGTTTAGGGTTAGTGTTAGGGTGAGGGTAAGTGTTGGGGTGACGGTAAGGGTGAGGGTTAGGGTTAGAGTCAGGGTTAACGTGAGGGTTAATGTTTGGGTGATGTTTAGGGTGAGGGTGAGGGTTTTGGATTAGGGTTAGAGTTTGGGTTAGGTTGAGGGTGAGGTTGACGGTGAGCGTTAGGATTAATGTGAGTGTAAGGGTTAGGGTTAGTGTTATAGTTAGGGTGAGGGTTAGGATGAGGTTTAGGCTGAGGGTTAGCGTTAGGGTTCGGGTGAGGGTAAGCGTTAGGGTGAGGATTAGGCTTAGTGTTAGTATGAAGGTTAGAATGAGAGTTAGTGTTACTGTGAGGGTTAGGCTGTGGGTAAGGGTTAGAGTGAGGGTTTGGGTGATGGTGAGGATTAGGGATAGCATTAGGGTTAAGGTTAGGTTTAGTGTGAGGGTTAGAGTTAGGTTTAGGGTTACGGTGAGGGTGAGGGTTATGGTAAGCATTAGGATCAGGTTTAGGTTTAGGGTGAGATTTAGGGTTAGGGTTAGAATTATAGTGAAGTTGAGTGTGAGGGTTAGTGTGAACGTGAGTGTTAGGTTGAGGGTGAGGGTGACGGTCAGGGTTTAGGTGAGGGTCAGGTTTAGGGTTAGGGTTAAGGTTAGGGTGAGGGTTAGAGTTAGGTTTAGGGTTACGATGAGGATTAGGGTGAGGGTTAAGTTTAAGGTTAGCGTGAGGGTAAGGGTTAGGATGAGGGTCAGGGTTAGGTTTTGTATTAGGTTTAGGGTTAGGGTGGGGGTTAGGGATAGGGTTAGGATTAGGGTGAGGGTTTTGTTAGGGTTAGGTTTTGACTTAGGGTGAGTTTTAGGGTTCGTGTATGGATTAGGGTTAGGGTTAGGGTTAGGCTGAGGGTGAGGTTGAGGGTGAGGGTGAGGGTTAGGGTTAATATGAGTGTTAGGGTTAGCGTTAGCGTTAGGATGAGGGTTAGGCTGAGGGTTAGGGTTAGGTTTCGGGTAAGAGTAAAGGTTAGGCAGAAATGAACCTACAGACCTATAGCCATCTAATCTTCGATAAGGAAGCTAAAACAATAGAATGGAAGAAAGACAGCCTCTTCAGTAAATGGTGCTGGCAAAATTGGTTAACTACATGTAGAAAACTAAAGCTAGATCCTTATATATCACCCTGCACCAGAATCAACTCCAAATGGATCAAAGACCTTGAACTCAAAGCAGACACTCTGAAAATATTACAGGATGGAATAGGAGAAACCCTAGGTCTCCTTGGCTCAGGCCGAAATTTTCTGAATAGAGACCCGGATCCACAACAAATCAAAGAAAGGTTGGACAAATGGGATTGCATAAGGTTGCAGAGCTTCTGCAGGGCAAATGACATAGCTAGCAAGATCAATAGAAAGCCCACCGATTGGGAGAAGATCTTTACTAGCCATACAATGGACAAGGGTCTCATATCTAAAATATACTTGGAACTCAAAAAATTAAACCCCCCAACAACAAATCCTCAAAGAAACAACTGCCCAATAAATAAGTGGGCGAAAGACTTAAAGAGAAGCTTCTCTGAAGAAGAAAGAAGGATGGCCAATAGACACATGAAGAAATGTTCAACATCCCTAGCCATAAAAGAAATGCAAATCAAAACAACATTGAGATATCACCTCACTCCAGTTAGAACAGCAAAAATCAAGAACTCTAACAACAACAGATGCTGGAGGGGATGTGGACAGAAAGGAACCTTACTTCATTGTTGCTGGGAATGTAAACTTGTTCAACAACTTTGGAAAGCAGTATGGAGGTTCCTCAAAAGATTTCACATAGATCTCCCCTATGATCCAGCAATCCCACTTTTGGGCATTTACCCAAATGTTTACAAACAAGACCACACTAAAGCTACCAGCACAACTATGTTTATTGCAGCATTATTTACCATAGCTAAGATATGGAACCAACCCAGATGCCCCTCAGTAGATGAATGGATCAAGAAAATGTGGTATATATACACAATGGAATTCTATGCCTCCATCAGAAAGAATGACATTTCTCCATTTGTTAGGAAATGGAAAGGTTTGGAAAAAATTATATTAAGTGAAGTAAGCCAGCCCCAAAGAAGCATAGGTCCCATGGTTTCCCTTATTTGCAATATCTAGTATAGGTATGAGTCAAGCGGAAAAGGTCAGATAATGTGATGTTAGGAAAATGAACCCTTAAATATGTATTTTAATGTTTTCGTTTCTTTCATGCATGTGTTTCTAACGCATTTATAAGATTATTTCTTTGTTGCTTTGTATGTCCCTCCCCCACAGTGTAACCCCCGCTTTCACTATATTTGATGTCAGTATAACATGTGGAGGAGATGGGGACAAACAAGTCGTTTAAGGATTCAGGTGGACCTGTTGCAACAATGAGAAGTACAAAATGTCATGTCAAAACCAACTTTACAATGTCGGTGTGGGGAGGGGAGGGGGTATAATTGAGTGGGGGGAGGGGGGAGGATGGGAAGGGAGGTGAAGTGTAAACAAAGGAGGAGGCTGCAATGCTTGGTAAGAAATGTATGCATTATCCTGCCCATGTAATTGTAGCCCCTCTGTACAGTATGTTCTCAAATAAAATAAAATAAAATAAAAAAAGAAAACAAAAAAAAAGAGTAAGGGTTAGGGTGAGGTTTAGGGTGAGGGTGAGGGTTAAGTTTATGCTTAGGGTTAGGGTGAGGTTTATGGTTAGGATGAGAGTGAGGGTTAGGGTTAGGGTTTGGGTGAGGGTTAGGGTTAGGTGAGGGTTAGGGATAGGGTTGGGGTTAGGGTGAGTGTGTGGGTTAGGGTTAGGTTTAGGTTTAGGGTTAGGCTGAGGGTGAGGGTTAGGTTTAGGGTTAGGGTTAGTGTCATGGTTGAAGTTTTCTTTTAGGGTTAGGAAGAAGTTTTGGCTGAGGATTAGGGTTGTGGTTAGGGTGAGGTTTAGGGTTAGTGTGAGTGTTGGGATGAAGGTTAGGTTGAGGGTTAGGTTTAGGGTTAGGTTGAGGGTAAAGGTTAGGGTGAGGGTGAGTGTTAGGTTTAGGTTTAGGGTTAGGGTTTGGGTTAGGATTAAGGATAGGGTTAGGGTTAGGGTGAGGGTTAGGGTGAGGGTTAGGGTTAGGTTTAGGGTGAAGATTAGGGTGAGAGTGACGTTTAAGGTGAGGGTTAGGGTTAGGGTGAGGATTAGGGTTAGGGTTAGGGTGAGGTTTAGGATTAGGATGATGTTTAGGGTGAAAGTGATGTTTTGGGTTAGGATGAGGGTGAGGGTGTAGGTGAGGGTTAGGTTTAGGGTGAGTGTTAGGGTGATGGTGACGGTGATTGTTAGGGTGAAGTTGAGGGTTTGGGATAGGGTTAGGGTGAGGGATAGGGTTAGGGTTAGGGTGAGGGGTAGGGTGAGGGTAGGGTTAGGGTTAGGGTGAGGGTTAGGGTTAATGTGAGGATTAGGGTTAGGTTTAGGGTTAGTGTGAGGATAAGGGTAAGGGTGAGGGTTAGGGTGAGAGTGAGGGTTAGGGTTAGCCTTAGGGTTAGGGTGAGGATTAGGGCGAAGGTTAAGTTGAGGGTTAGGGTTATTATGAGAGTGAGGGTTATAGTTATGTTTAGGGTGAGGGTTTGGGTTAGTGTGAGATTTAGGGTAAGGTTAGGGTGTGGGTGAGGGTTCGGGTGAGGGTGACTTTTAGGGTGTGTGTGACAGTTAGGTTTAGGGTTAGGTTTAGGGTGAGGGTCATATTTAGGGTGAGGGTTAGGGTCAGGGTGAGGGTTAGGTTGAGGTTCAGGGTTAGGCTGAGCGTTAGGGTGAGGGTTAGGTTTAGGTTTTGGTTTGGGTGAGGGTTAAAGTGAGGTTTAGTGTTAGTGTTAGGGTTAGAGTTAAGGTGAGAGTTAGGGTGAGGGTTAGGGTTAGAGTGAGGTTTAGGGTGAGGGAGAGGGTTAGGGATAGCATTAGGGTTAAAGAGGGGTTTAGGGTGAATGTAAGGGTTAGGATGAGGGTGAGGGTTAGGTTTAGGATTAGGGTTAGTGTTAGGGTGAGGGTTAGTTATAGGGTTAGGATTAGGGTGAGGGTTTTGGTTAGAGTTAGGTTTAGATTTAGAGTGCGGGTTAGGGTTACTGTTGGATTAGGGTTAGGGTTAGGGTTAAGGTGAGGGTTAGGTTTAGGTGAGGGTTAGGGATAGAATTGGGTTTAGGGTGAAGATTAGGATTAGGTTTAGTGTTAGAGTTAGAGCGAGGGTGAGGGTGAGGTTTAGGGTTAGGTTTAGGGTTAGGGATAGGGTTAGGCTGAGGGTGAGGATGAGGGTGAGGGTGAGGTTTAGGGTTAGGGTGAGGGTTAGGGTTAGGGTTAGGGTTGGGGTTGGGTTGAGTGTTAGGGTTAGGATTAGGATGAGGGTTTGGCTGAGGGTTAGGGTTATGGTTAGGGTGAGGTTTAAGGTTAGTGTGAGGGTTAGGATGAGGTTTAAGCTGAGGGTTAGGGTTAGGGTTAGGGTGAGGGTAAGGGTGAGCGTTAGGGTGAAGGTTAGGTTTAGGTTTAGGTTTAGGGTGAGGGTTAGGATGAGGTTTAGTTTTAGTGTAAGGGATAGGGTTACCATGAGGGTTAGAGTGAGGATAAGGGTTAGAGTGAGGTTCAGGGAGAGGGTGAGGGTTAGGGATAGCATAAGGTTTAATTTTAGGTTTAGGGTGAGGGTGAGGCTTAAGGTTAAGGTTACTCTGAGCATGAGGGTTAGGTTTAGCATTAGGGTTAGGGTTAGGGTTAGGGTGAGGTTGAGGGTTAGGGTTAGGGTTAGGGTGAGGGTATGGGATAGGGTTTGGGTTAGGGTTAGGGTGACGGTGAGGGTAAGGGTTAGGGTGAGGGCTAGGGTTACAGTTAGGGTTATGGTAAGGTTTAGGTTTAGGGTGAGGGTGAGGGTGAGGGTTAGGTTTAGGATTAGGCTTAGGTGTAGGGTTAGGTTTAGGGTGAGTGTGAGGCTGAGTGTCAGAGTTAGGTTTAGGGTGAGGTTTAGGGTAATGGTTAGGGTTAGGATGAGGGTGAGGGTGAGGTTTTGGGTGAGGGTGAGGGTTAGGGTTTTGGTTATGTTTAGGTTTAAGGTTAGGGTGAGAGTTATTTTTAAGGTTAGGGTTAGGTTTAGGGTTAGTATGAGGGTGAGAGTTAGGATTAGGAATAGTGTTAGGGTTAGGGTTAGGCTGAGGGTGAGGTTCAGGGTGAGGGTAAAGTTTAGGGTTAGGGTTAGTGTGAGGGTAGGTGTTAGGGTGAGGGTAAGGGTGAGGGTTAGGGTTTGAGTCAGGGTTAAGGTGAAGGTTAGGGTTTGGGTGAGGTTTAGGGTGAGGGTGAGGGTTAGGGTGAGGATAGGTTTCGGGTGAGGGTTAGGTTTAGTGTTTGGATTAGGGTTAGGGTTAGGGTTAAGGTGAGGGTTAGGGTTAGCTGAGGGTTAGGGATAGAATTGGGGTTAGGGTGAAGGTCAGGGTTAGGTTTAGTGTTAGAGTTAGAGCGAGGGTTAGTGTGAGGTTTAGGGTTAGCGTTAGGGTTAGGGTGAGGGTTAGGGTGAAGGTTAAGTTGAGGGTTAGGGTTATTATGAGGGTGAGGGTTAGAGTTAGTTTTAGGGTGAGGGTTGGGGTTAGGGTGAGGTTTAGGTTAGAGTTAGGTTTAGGGTGAGGTTGAGCGTTAGGGTGAGGTTTACGGTTAGGGTTATTGTTGGGGTTAGTGTGAGGGTTAGTGTTAGGGTGACTGTTACTGTTAGAGTGAGTGTAAGTGTTAGGGTTCAGGTTAGGGTTCGGGTTATTGTTAGGGTTTGGGTTAGGGTTACGGTTATGGTGAGGGTGAGAGTGAGGATTATGTTTAGGGTTAGGATGAGGTTTAGATTAAGGGTTAGGGTTAGAGTTAGGGAAGGGGTGAGAGTGAGATTTAGGGTTAGATTTAGGGTAAGTGTTAGGGTTAGGTTTAGGGTGAGGTTTAGGATTAGTGTTAGGCTTAGGATTAGGCTTAGGCTGTGCATGAGGTTGTGGGTTAGGGTTAGGGTTAGGGTGAGGGTTATGGTTAGGGTTATGGTGAGGTTTAGGATGGGGTTTAGGGTTAGCATTAGGGTTAGGGTTAGGGTTAGGTTGAGGGTTAGAGTGAGGGTTAGGGTTAGGAATAGGATTAGGGTTAGCATTATGGTTAGGGTGAGGGTGAGTGTGAGGGTTAGTGTTAGGGTTAGGATTAGCCTTAGGGTTAGGGTGAGGGTTACGTTTAGGGTTTGGGTTAAGGTGAGGGTGAGAATGAAGGTTAGGGTTAGGTTTAGGTTTAGGGTTAGGGTTAGGTTTAGTGCTAAAGGTTAGGATTAAGGTTAGGTTCAGGTTTTCGGTGAGAGTTAGGGTTAGGGTTAGGGTTAGGCTTAGGCTTAGACTGAGGGTGAGGGTGGGGGTGAGGATTAGGGTTAGGGTTAGTGTTAGGGTTAGGTTAATGTTTATTTTTAGTGTTATGGTTAGAGTTACGGTGAGGGTGAGGGTGCGGTTGAGGGTTTGGGTTAGGGTTAGGGTGAGGTTTAGGGTTAGAGTTAGGGTGAGGGTGAGGTTTAGGGTTAGATATAGCGTTAGGGGGAGGGTTACGGTGAGGGTTAGGGTGAGGTTTAGGGATAGGTTTAGGATGAGGGTAAGGTTTAGGGTTAGAGTTAGGGTGAGGGTGAGGCTGAGTTTGAGGGTGATTGTGAGTGTTAAGATTACAGTGAGTGTTAGGTTTAGGGTTAGATTGAGACTTAGGGTTTGGTTTAAGTTTAGGGTTAGGGTGAGTGTTAGGGTTAGGTTGAGGTTTAGGGTTAGGGTTAGAGTTACATTGAGTGTGAACATGAGGGTTAGGATTAGAGTTAGGGTTAGGTTGAGGGTGAGGTTTACGGTTAGATTTAGGTTTAGGGGGACAGTTAGGTCGAGGGTTAGGTTTAGGGTTAGTGTTAGGGTTAAGGTTGGGTGAGGGTTAGGTTTAGGTTTAGGGTTATGGTTAGGTTTAGGGTTAGGATTAGGGTTAGGGTGAGGGTGAGTGTGAGGGTTAGAGTTAGGCTTAGGCTTAGGCTTAAGGTTAGGCTGAGGGTGATGGTGGGCGTCAAGATTAGGGTTAGGGTGATGGTTAGGATTAGGGTTAGAGTGAAGGCTAGAGTGAGGGTGAGGATTAGGGTAAGGCTTAGGCTTAGGCTTAGGGTTATGCTGAGATTGAGGTTGAGGGTGAGGGTTAGGGTTAGGGTCATGGTTAGGTTTACGGTTAGGGTGATTGTTAGCATGAGGTTTAGGGATAGGTTGAGGGTTAGGGTGAGGATGATGGTAAGGGTAAAGGTGAGGTTTACGCTGTGGGTGAGGGTTAAGGTAAGGCTGAAGGTTAGGGTTAGGTTTAGGGTTAGGGTAAGGGTTAGGGTTAGTGTTAGGTGTGGGTTAGATTGAGGATTAGTGTCAGGTTTAGTGTGAGGTTTAGGGTGAGGATGAGGGTCAGGGTTAGGGTGAGGGTGAGAGTTAGGGTTACGTTTAGGGTCTGGGTGAGGTTTAGGATTAGGGTGAGGGTTAGGGTTAGTGTGAGTGTGAGTGTTAGGTTTAGGGTTAGTGTTAGGGTGAGTGTAAGTGGTAGGGTGAGGTTTAGGTTTAGGGTTAGGGTTAGGGTTAAGGTTAGGTTTAGGTTATTGTTAGGGTTAAGGTTATCGTTACAGTCACGGTGAGTTTGAGGGTGAGGGTTAGGGTTAGGGTTAGGGTGAGGTTTAGTGTTAGGGTTAGGGTTAGCATTAGGGTTAGGTGAGGGTTACGTTTAGGGGTACAGTTAGGGTTAGGCTGAGGGTTAGGGTTAGGGTTAGGCGTAGAGTTAGGTTGATGGTAAGTGTTATTGTGAGGGTTTGGGTGAGGGTTAGGGTTAGGTTTAGGGTTAGTTTTAGGATTAGTTTTAGGGTGAGGGTGAGTGTGAGGGTTAGGGTTAGGGTTAGGCTGAGGTTTAGGCTGAGGGTTAGGGTTAGGGTTTGGGTTAGGGTGAGGGTGAGGCTGAGGATTAGGGTTAGGTTTAGGATTAGGTTTAAGGTTAAGGTTAGGTTTAGGTTTAGGTTTAAGGTTAGGATTACAGTGAGGGTTAGGGTTAGGGTTAGGCTTAGGCTTAGGTTTAGGCTGAGGGTGAGGGTAAGGGTGGGGGTGCAGATTAGGTTTAGGGTTAGGGTTAGGGTTACGTTTATTGTTAGTGTTATGGTTAGGGTTAAGTTTGCAGTGAGGGTCAGGCTGAGGTTGAGAATTATGTTTAGGGTTAGGGTCAGGGTTAGGGTAAGGGTTATGGTTATTGTTAGGGTTAGGGTTAGAGTTACTGTGAGGTTGAGGGTGAGGGTGTGGGTCTTGGTTAGGGTGAGGTTTAGGGTGAGGTTTAGGGATATGGGGAGGGTTAGGATGAGGGTTAGGGTTAGGGTGAGGTTTAGGGTGAGGGTGAGTGTGTGTGTTAGGGTTAGTTTTATGTTTAGGCTTAGGGTTAGGCTGAGGGTGAGGTTGAGGGTGAGTGTTAGTGTTAGGGTGAGGGTTAGGGTAAGGGTTAGGGGGAGAGTTAGGAAGAGGGTAAGGATTAGGGTTAGGGTTGGGTATGCTAGGGTGAGGATGAGGTTTAGTGTTAGGGTTAGGTTGAGGGTAACGTTTAGGGTAAGGGTAAGAGTTAGGGTTCTGGTTTTGTTTAGGGGTAGGTTGTGGATTAGTGTAAGGGTTAGTGTGAGGGTGAGGGTTATGGTTAGGTTGAGTGTGAAGGTAGGGTTAGGGTGAGGTTGTGGGTTATGGTTAGTGTTAGGGTGAGGTTTAGGTTTAGAGTTAGGGTTAGGGTTCAGATTAGGTTTAGGGTAAGGGTTATGGTGAGTGTGAGAGTTAGGGTTAGGATTAGGGTTAGGCTTAGGGTTAGGCTGAGGGTGAGGGTGAGGGTTAGGGTTAGGGTAAGGGTGAGGGTTAGGGTTAGAGTTAGGGTGACAGATAGTGTTCGGTTATGTTTAGGGTTAGGGTGAGGGTTAGTGTTAGGGTTATGGTGAGCGTGAGGTTTAGGGTTAGGGTGAGGGTTAGGGTTAGGTTTAGGGTTAGGGTGAGGGTTAAGTTTAGGGTTAGGGTGAGGGTAAGGATGAGGATTAGGGTTAGGGTTAGGGTTAGGGTGAGGTTTAGTGTGAGGGTGAGGGTTAGGGTTAGTGTCAGATTAAGGTTTAGGGTTAGGGTTAGGTTTAGGGTGAGGGTAAGGTTGCGGGTTAGGGTTACAGTGAGGGTGAGGATTAGGGTTAGGGCTAAGGATAGACTTAGGATTAGGGTTAGCTTGAGGGTGAGTGTCAGGATTAGGGTTAGGGTTCAGGTTAGGTTTATAGTTAGAATTAATGTTATTGTTAGGGTTAGGGTTAGAGTTATGGTAAGGGTGATGGTGAGGGTTAGGGTTAGGGATAGTGTGAGGTTTAGGGTTAGGATTAGGATTAGGGTTAGTGTGAGGGTGAGGATTAGGGTAAGATTTATGGTTAGTTGGAGGGTTAGGTCGAGAATTAGGTTTAGGGTAAGTTTTAGGGTTAAGTTTAGGGTGAGGGTTAGGTTGAGGTTTAGGGTTAGGGTTAGGGTTAGGGTTAGGATTATGGTGAGGGTTAGGGTTAGTGTTGGGGTGAGGGTTATGATGAGAGTTAGGTTTATGGTTGTGGTGAGGGTTAGGGTTAGGGTGATGGTTAGGGATAGTGTTAGATTAAGGTTTAGGTTTAGGGTTAGGGTTGGGTGAGGGTAAGGTTGAGCGTTAGGGTTACAGTGAGGGTGAGGATTAGGGTTAGGGTAATGTTTAGGGTTAGGATTAGGGTTAGCGTGTGGGTGAATGTTAGGATTAGGGTTAGGGTTAGGGATAGGTTTATTGTTAGAATTAAATTTATTGTTAGAGTTAGGGTTAGAGTTATGGTGAGGGTGAGGGTGAGGGTGAGGGTTAGGGTTAGGGTTAGTGTGAGGTTTAGGTTTAGGGTTAGGATTAGGGTTAGTGTGAGGGTGAGGATTAGGGTAAGATTTAGGGTTATTTGGAGGGTTAGGTCGAGAGTTAGGGTTAGGGTAAATTTTAGGGTTAAGGTTAGGGTGAGGGTTAGGTTGAGGTTTAGGGTTATGGTTAGGGTTAGGGTTAGGATTATGGTGAGGGTGAGGGTTAGGGTGAGGGTTAGGATGAGGGTTAGGGTTACGGTTGCTGTGAAGGTTAGGGTTAGGTTGAGTGTTAGGGTTAGGAGAAGGGTTAGGGTGAGGTTTAGTGTTAGCATTAGGGTTAGGGTTTGGGTTAGGTTTAGGTTTAGGTTTTGGATTACTGTTATTGTTAGGGTGAGGGTTAGATTTATGGTGAGGGTGAGGGTGAGGGTGAGTGTTAGGGTTAGGGTGAGGTTTAGGGTTAGATTTAGGTTTGGTTGGAGGATTAGGTCGAGGGTTAGGGTTAGGGTAAGTGTTAGGGTTAATGTTCTGTTGAGGGTTAGGTTGAGGATTAGGGTTATGGTTATGGTTAGGATTAGGGTTAAGTTGAGGGTGAGTGTGAGCATTAGGTTTAGGGTTAGGCTTAGGCTTAGGGTTCAGCTGAGGGTGAGGCTTAGGTTTAGGGTGAGGGTTAGTGTTAGGATTAGGGTTAGCATGAGGGTGAGTGTTAGGATTAAGGTTAGGTTTAGGGTTATGGTTAGGTTTAGGGTTAGGATTAATGTTATTGTTAGGGTTGGGGTTAGATTTATGATGAGGGTGAGGGTGAGGTGAGGGTTCGGTTTAGAGTTAGAGTTAGGGTGAGGTTTAGGGTTAGGGTTAGGGTGAGAGTGAGGTTTAGGGTTATATTTAGGGTTAGTTGGAGGGTTATTTCGAGGTTTAGGGTTCGGGTTACTTTTAGGGTAAAGGATACGGTGAGGTTTAGGTTGAGGTTTAGGGTTATGGTTAGGGTTAGGGTTAGGATTAGAGTGAGGGTGAGTGTGAGCCTTAGGGTTAGGGTTAGTCTTAGGCTTAGGGTTAGGCTGAGGGTGGGGGTGGGGGTGAGGATTAGGTTTAGGGTGATGGTTAGGGATTGGGTTAGGGTGAGGGTTAGGATGAGGGTTAGGATTAGGATTAGTTTTAGTGTGAGGGTTAGGTTGAGTTGAGTGTTAGGGTTAGGGTGATGGTTAGTTTTACGGATAGGGTGAGGGTTAGGATGAGGTTTAGGGTTACGGTGAGGGTTAGGGTGGGGATTGTGGTAAGGGTAAAGTTGAGGTTTAGGCTGAGGGTGAGGGTTAAGTTAAGGGTGAGTGTTAGGGTTAGGTTTAGGTTTAGGGTAAGGGTTAGGGTTAGGTTTAGAATGAGAGTTAGTTTGAGGATTAGTGTTAGGGTTAGTGTGAGGTTTAGGGTGAGGATGAGGGTTAGGGTTGGTGTTAAGGTGAGAGTAAGTGTTAGGGTGAGGGATAGGGTTCGAGTGAGGTTTTTGGTTAGGGTGAGGCTGAGGGTTAGTGTTTGGGTTATTGTTAGGGTTAAGGTTAGGTTTACCGTTACGGGGAGGGTTAGGGTTGGGGTTATGGTGAGGTTTAGGCTTAGAGTTAGGGTGAGGGTTAGGATGAGGATTAGGGTTAGGGTTAGGATGAGGTTTAGGGTTAGGGTTAGGATTAGGGTTAGGGTGAATTTGAGGTTTATGGTTAGATTTAGGTTTAGTTGGAGGGTTAGGTTGAGGTTTAGGGTTAGTTTTAATGTTAGGGTGAGTTTTAGGTTTTGGGTTAGGGTTAGAGTTAGGGGTAGGGTGAGGGTGAGGTTTAGGGTTAGAGTTAGTGTTAGGGTGAGGTTTAGGTTGAGGTTTATGGTAAGGGTTAGGTTTAGGGTTACGATTAGGGTGAGAGTTAGGGGGAGGGTTAGGGTTAGGGTTAGGGATAGCATTAAGGTGAGAGTGAGGGTGAGTGTGTGTGTTAGTTTTATTTTTCTGGTTAGGCTGAGGGTTATGCTGAGGGTGAGGTTGAGGGTGAGAGTTAGGGTTAGGGGGAGGGTTAGGATGAGGTTTAGGGTTAGGATTAGGGTTAGGGTAAGGGCTAGGGTGAGTGTGAGGGTGAGGTTTAAGGTTATGGTTATTGTTAGGGTTAGGGAGAGGGTCAGGTTTAGGGTTCGCTTTAGGGTTAGGGTGAGGCTGAAGGTGAGGGTTAGGGTTAGGGTTAGGATTAGGATTAGGGTAAGGGTTAGGGTGAGTGTGAGGGTTATAGTTAAGCTTAGGGTTAGGCTGAGGTTGAGGGTGAATGTGAGGGTTAGGGTTAGGTGGAGGGTTAGGGATAGGGTTAGGGTGAGAGTTAAGGTTCGGTTATGTTTAGGGTTAGGGTGAGGTTTAGGGTTATGGCGAGCGTGAGGTTTAGGGTTAGGTTGAGGTTTAGGGTTAGCATTAGCGTTAGGGTGAGGGTTAAGGTTAGGGTTACGGTGAGGGATAGGTTGAGGGTGATTGTTAGGGTTAGTGTTAGATTAAGGTTTAGGGTTAGGGTTAGGGTTAAGGTGAAGGTTAGGTTGAGGGTTAGGGTTACAGTGAGGGTGAGGATTAGGGTTAGGATTTGGGTTAGGATTATGATTAGGGTTAGGGTGAGGGTGAGTGTTAGGATTACAGTTAGGGTTAAGGTTAGGTTTAGAGTTAGGATTAGTGTTATTGTTAGGGTTAGAGTTATGGTGAGGGTGAGGTTGAGGGTGAGGGTTAGGGTTTGGGTTAGGGTGAGGTTGAGGGTTAGGGTTAGGAATTAAGTTAGGGTGAGGTTGAGGTTGAGGTTTAGGGTTAGATTTAGGGTTAATTGGAGGATTAGTTCGAGGGTTAGAGTTAGGGTTATTTTTAGGGTTAAGGTTAGGGTGAGGGTTATGTTGAGGTTTAGGGTTATGGTTAGGGTTAGGGTTAGGATTAGGGTGAAGTTGAGGGTGAGTGTGAGGGTTCAGTTTAGGCTATTCTTAGGGTTAGGCTGAGGGCGAGAGTGGGGGTGAAGATAAGGTTAAGGGTGATGGTTAGGGATAGGGATAGGGTGAGTGTTAGGATGAGGGTTAGCATTAGGATTAGGGTTAGGGTGAGGGCTAGGGTGAGGGTGAGGGTTAGATTAAGGGTTAGGCTTAGGCTTAGGTTTAGACTGAGTGTGAGGCTGAGGGTGAGGGTTAGAGTTAGTGTGATGGTTAGGTTTACGGTTACGGTGAGGGTTAGGATGAGGTTTAGGATTGCGGTGAGGGTTAGGGTGAGGATGATGTTAAGGGCAAAGGTGAGGTTTAGGCTGAGGATGAGGGTTAAGGTAAGGGTGAGTGTTAGGGCTAGGTTTAGGTTTAGGGTAAGGGTTAGTGTTAGGTTTAGGGTTAGGGTGAGGGTTAGATTTAGGATTAGGGTTAGGGTTAGTGTGAGGATGAGGGTTAGGGTTAGGGGGAAGGTGAGGGTTAGAATTAGGGTTAGGGTGAGGGCTAGGGTTAGGGTTAGGTTTAGGGATAGGTTTAGGGTTAGGGAGAGGTTTAGGGTTAGTTTGAGGATTAGTGTTAGGTTTAGGGTTAGTTTTAGGGTGAGGGTAAGTGTTATCGTGAAGGTTAGGGTTAGGCTGATGTTTATGGTTAGGATGAGGGTGAGGTTTAGGGCTAGGGTTAGGGTGAGGTTTAGTGTTAGGCTTAGGGTTAGAGTTAGGGTTAAGGAGAGGGTGAGGTTTAGGGTTACATTAAGGGTTAGTGTGAGGCTTAGGGTTAGGGTCCGGGTTAGCGTGGGGGTGAATGTAAGGGTAAAGGTGAGGGTTAGGCTGAGGGTGAGGTTTACGGTAAGGGTGAGGGTTAGGGTTAGGGTGAGGGTTAGTGTAGTGTTAGGGTGAGGTGGAGTGTTAGATTGAGTATTATTGTTAGGGTTAGTGTGAGGTTTATGGTGAGGATGAGTTTTAGGGTTAGGGTTAGGGTTAGGGTTAGAGTGAGGGCTAGGGTGAGGGTGACGATTATGGTAAGGTTTAGGCTTAGGCTTAGGGTTAGCCTGAGGGTGAGGTTGAGGTTGAGGGTTAGCGTTAGGGTGATGGTTAGTTTTATGGTTAGGATGAGGGTTACAATGAGGTTTAAGGTTAGCGGGAGGTTTAGGGTGAGGATGATAGTAAGGGTTAAGGTGAGGTTTAGGCTGACGGTGAGGATTAAGATAATGGTGAGTGTTAGGGTTAGGTTTAGGCTTAGGGTTACGGTTAGGATTAGGGTCAGGGTGAGAGTTAAATTGAGGTTTAGGGTTAGGGTTAGTGTGAGGTTTAGGGTTAGGATGAGGGTTACGGTTAGGGTTAGGGTTAGAGTTAGGGTGAGCATGAGGTTTTGGGGTGGAATTAGGGTTATGGTGAGGATTAGGGTTAGGGTTAGGTTTAGGGTAAGGGTTAGCATGGGGGTGATGGTAAGGGTAAACTTGAGGTTTAGGCTGAGGGTGAGGGTCACAGTGGGGTGAGGGTTAGGGTTAGAGTGACGGTTAGGTTTAGAGGAAGGGTGTGGGTGAGGGTTAGCTTGAGGATTAGTGTTAGAGTTAGGGTGAGGTTAACGTAAGGATGAGGATTAGGGTTATTGTGAGGGCTAGGATGAAGGTGAGGGTTAGGTTTAGGTTTAGGGTGAGGTTTAGAGTCAGGGTGATGGTTAGGGTTAGTGTGAGGGTTAGTGTTAGAGTTAGTGTTAGTGTTAGGGTGAGGGTAAGTGTTAGGGTGAGGGTTAGGGTTAGGGTTAGGGTTAGGTTGAGGGTTAGGGTTAGGATTAGGGTTATTGGTAGGGTTAGGGTTTGGGTTACGGTTACGGTGAGGGTGAGGGTGAGGTTTAGGATTAGTGTTAGGATGAGGTTTAGGTTTAGGGTAAGGGTTAGAGTTAGGGTTAGTGTGAGAGTGAGGTTTAGGCTTAGAGTTAGGGTTAGCGTTATGTTGAATGTTTGGGTTAGATTTAGGCTTAGGCTTAGGCTTAGGCCAAGCATGAGGTTGAGGGTTAGGTTTAGGGTTAGGATGAGGGTTAGGGTTAGGGTTAGGGTGAGGGTTAGGATGAGGTTTAGTGTTAGGATTAGTGTTAGGGTGAGGGTAAGGGTGAGGGTTAAGTTTAGGGATATAGTTAGGTTTAGGGTTAGGGTTAGGTTGAGGGTGAGTGTGAGGGTCAGGGTTATGGTTAGGCTTAGGTTTAGGGTGAGGGTTAGGGTTAGGGTATTGGTTAGGGTTAGGGTTAGGTTGAGGGTGAGTGTGAGGGTCAGGGTTATTGTTAGGCTTAGGGTTAGGGTGAGGGTTAGGGTTAGGGTTTTGGTTAGGGTGAGGGTGAGGCTGAGGATTAGGGTTAGGTTTAGGGTTAGGTTTAGGGTTACAGTTAGGGTTAGGGTTAGGGTTAGGTTTAGGCTTAGGGTTAGGCTTACGTTTCGGCTGAGGGTGAGGGTGGGGTTGAGGATTAGTGTTAGGTTTAGGATTAACGTTATTGTTAGTGTTATGGTTAGGGTTAAGTTGGAGCTGAGGGTGATTCTGAAGTTGAGGTTTATGGTTATGTTTATGGTTAGGGTTAGGGTTAGTGTTAGATTTAGGGTTAGGTTTAGAGTTATGGTGAGATTGAGGGTGAGGGTGAGGGTTAGGGTTGGGGTGAGATTTAGGTTGAGGTTTAGTGTTAGGGTTACGGGGAGGGTGAGGGTTAGGTTGAGGTTTAGGGATAGGGTTAGATTTAGTATTAGGGGTAGGGTGAGGGTGAGTGTGACAGTTAGGGTGAGGGTGAGGCTTAGGCTTAGGGTTAGGCTGAGGGTGAGGGTGGAGGTGAGGATTAGGGTTAGGGTGATGGTTTGGGTTAGGGTTAGTGTTACTGTTAAGGTTAGGGTTAGAGTTATGGTGAGGGTGAGGCTGCGGATGAGGGGTAGGGTTAGGGTTAGGGTATGGTTTAGGGTTAGGGTTAAGGTTAGTGTGAGGGTGAGGTTTAGGGTTAGATATGGGGTTAGGAGGAGGGTTAGGGAGAGGGTTAGTGTTAGAGTTAGGCTGAGGGTGAGGGTTAGTTTGAGGTTTAGGGTTAGGGTTATGGTTGGGGTTAGTGTGAGGGTTAGTTTTACGGTTAGGGTTAGTGTTAGGGTGAGGGTAAGTTTTAGGGTGAGTGTTTGGGTTAGGATGAGGGTTATGGTTAGGGGGAGGGTTAGGATTAGTGTTAGGGTTATTGTTAGGGTTAGGTTTAGGGTTTTGGTTACGGTGAGGTGAGCGTGACTTTTAGGGTTAGGGTTAGGGTAAGGTTTAGTGTTTGGGTTAGGGTTAGAGTGATGGTTAGGATGATGGTGAGGTTTACGGTTAGTGTTAGAGTTAGGGTGAGGTTTAGGGTTAGGGTTAAGGCTTGGGTTATGGATAAGTTTAGGGTTAGGTTTAGGGTTTGGTTATGGTGAGGGTCAGTTTTAGGATTAGGGTTAGGGTCAGTGTGAGGTTTAGGGTTAGAATTAGGGTTAGGGTGAGGCTGAGCGTGAGCGTTCGGGTTAGGTTTAAGGTTAGGATTAGGATTATGGTTCTGGTTAGGGTGAGTGTGAGGCTTATGGTTATGGTTAGGGTTAGCCTTAGGTTTAGGCTGAGGGTTTGCGTGAGGTTGAGGGTTAGGGTTATTCTGAGGGGTAGGGTTACGGTTAGGGTGAGGTTTAGTGTTAGGGTTAGTGTTAGAGTTATGGTTAGTGTGAGGGTGAGGTTTAGGGGTACAGTTAGTTTAGGGTGAAGGTTAGGGTGAGTGTGAGGGTTATGGTGAGGGTTAGGGTAGGGGTGACGGTAAGGGCAAACATGAGGGTTAGGCTGAGGGTGAGGGTTACGGTAAGGTTGGTGGTTAGGGTTAGGGTGAGAGTTAGGGTTTGAGTTAAGTTTAGGGTTAGAGTGAGGGTTAGGGTAAGGGTTAAGGTGAGGGTGAGGTTTAGGGTTAGGTTGAGGGCTAGGTTGAGGGTGTTAGGGTTAGGATTAGGGTGAGCGCTAGGGTGAGGGTTAGGGTGAGGGTTAGGGTTAGGGATTGGGTTAGGTATAGGATTAGGGTTAGTTTGAGGGTGAGTGTGAGGGTTAGGGTTAGGTTTAGGCTTAGAGTTAGGGTGAGTGTTAGGTTTAGGGTTGGGGTTAGGTTGAGGCTGAGGCTGAGGATTAGGGTTTGGTTTAGGGTTAGTTTTAGGCTTAGTGTTAGACTGAGGCTGAGTGGGGGTTAGGATTAGATTTAGAGTTAGGTTAGGCTTAGGGTTAGGGTAATTTTTAGTGTTATAGTTAGGGTTAAGTTTGCAATGAGGGTGAGGCTGAATGTGAGGGTTATGGTTAGAGTTAGGGTTAGGGTTAGGGTTAGTGTTATTGTTAGGGTTAGGGTTAGAGTTACGGTGAGTTTGAGGGTGAGGGTGAGGTTAGGATTAGGGTGAGGTTTAGGCTGAGGGTTTTGGTTAGGGTTAGGGTGAGGGTGATATTTAGGGTTAGAGTTAGGGTTAGGGGGAGAGTTAGGGTGAGGTTTAGTGTTAGGGTTAGTGTTAGTGTTAGGGTGAGGTTGAGGGTTAGTTTGAGGTTTAGGGACAGGGTTAGGTTTAGGATTAGGGTTAGGGTGAGGGGGAGTGTGTGGGTTTGGGTGAGGGTTTGGCTTAGGCTTATGGTTAGGCTTAGGTTGAGGGTGGGGGTGAGGATTAGTGTTAGGGTGACTGTTCGGGTTATTGTTAGGGGGAGGGTTCGGGTGAGGGTTAGGGTTAGGTTTAGTGTTAGGGTTAGGGTAAGGATGAGGGTTAGGGTTTGGGATAGGGTTAGGGTTAGGGTAGGGGTGAGGTTTAGGGTTTAGGTTAGGGTTAGGGTTAGAGTTACGGTGAGGTTGAGGGTGCAGATGAGTGTGAGGTTTAGGGTTAGATTTAGGGTTAGGCTTACGTTTAGGCATAGGGTTAGGCTAAGGGTGAGGTTGAGGTTTAGGGTTAGGGTGACTGTTAGAGTTAGGGTTATGTGGAGGGATAGGATGAGGGTAATTTGTTTGGATTAGTGTTAGGGTGATGGCTAGTGTGAGGGTGAGGTTTAGGGTTAGTTTATGGTGAGGTTTAGTGTTATGGTTAGGGTTAGGATTAAGGTGAGGTTAAGGTTTAGGATTTGAGTTAGGGTTAAGGTGAGGCTGAGGGTGAGGGTTAGGGTTAGGGTTAGGATTAGGATTAGGGTAAGTGTTAGGGTGAGTGTGAGTGTTAGGGTTAGGGTTAGGTTTAGGCTTAGGAATACACTGAGGGTGAGGGTGAGGGTGAGGTTTAGGTTTAGGATGAGAGTTAGGGTTCAGGTTAAGTTTAGGGTTAGGTTGAGGGTTAGTATTAGGTTTATGTTGAGTGTGAGGGTTAGAGTTAGGTTGACGGTTAGGGTTATGGTGAGGTTTAGGGTTAGGGTTAGGGTGAGGGTTAGGATGAGGATTAGGGTTAGAGTTAGGGTGAGGGTTAGGATGAGGGTAAGGGTTAAAGTAAGGGTGAGGGTTAGGGTTAGGGTCAGGGTTAGGGTTATGTTTAGGGTTAGGGTGAAGGTTATGGTCAAGGTTAGGTTGAGGGTTAGGATTAGGATTAGGGTTAGGATTAGGGTTAGGGTGAGGGCCAGTGTGAGGGTGAGGGTTAGGGTTAGTGTTAGGGTGAGGTTTAGGGTTAGGGTCACGTTTAGGTTGAGGGTTAAGATGAGGGTTAGGTTTACTGTAAGGGTGAGGGTTAGGGTTAGGGTGAGGGTTAGGGTTAGGGTGAGGGTGAGGGTTAGGATTAGGGTTAGGGTTAGGATTATTTTTAGGGTTACAGTTACGGTGAGGGTGAGGGTGAGGGTTGGGTTAGGGTTAGGTTGAGGTTTTTTGTGTTAGGGTTAGGGTTAGAGTTAGGGTTAGGGTGAGGGTAGGGTTAGTGTTACTGTGAGGGTTAGTGTTTGGGTTAGGGTATGGGTTACGGTGAGTGCTGTGGTTAGGGTGAGGGTTAGGATTAGGGTTAGGGTTATTGTTAGGGTTAGGTTTTGGGTTAAGGTAACGTTGAGAGTAAGGGTGATCATTAGGGTTTAGGGTTAGGGTCAGGTTTAGGTTTTGCGTTAGGGTTAGAGTTAGGGTTAGGGTGAGGGTGAGGTTTAGAGTTAGAGTTAGGGTTAGGGTGAGAGTTAGGTTAAGGGTGAGGTTTAGTGTTGGGGTTATGGGAAGGTTTAATGTGAGGGTTAGGGTTAGGGTTTGGGTAAGGTTGAGGTTTAGGGTTAGAGTTAGGATAAGGGTGAGGCTGAGGTTGAGGGTTAGGGTTAGTGTTAGAGTTAGGTTTAGGGTGAGGGTTAGGATTAGGGTGAGGGTGAGGGTTAGGCTTAGGTTTAGGATTCGGATTAGGGTAAGGGTTAGGGTCAGTGTGATCTTTAGGGTTAGGGTTAGGCTTAGGCTTAGGGTTAAGCTGAGAGTGAGGGTGAGGGTGAGGGTTAGGTTTAGGGTGAAATTTAGGGTTAGGATTAGGGTGAGAATTAGGGTTCGATTATTTTTAGGGCTAGGGTGAGGGTTAGGGTTAGGATTAGGGTTAGAGTGAGGGCTAGGATGAGGCTGATGTTTAGGGTTAGTGTTAGGGTAAGGTTTAGGTTTAGGATTAGGATTTGTGTTAGGGTTAGGATGAGGGTTAGGGTTACTGTGAGGGTGAGGGTTAGGGTTAGGTTGAGGGTTAGGGTTAAGATTATGTTTAGGATGAGGGTGAGTGTTAGGTTTAGGGTTAGGGTTAGGGTTAGCTTTAGGGTTAGGATTAGTGTTATTGTTATGGTTAGGGTTAGAGATATGGTGAGGGTGAGTGTGAGGTTGAGGGTGAGGTTTAGGGTTAGAGTGATTTTTAGGGTTGGGGTTAGGATTAGGGTTAGGATGAGGGGGCGGTTTAGGGTTAGATTTAGGGTTAGTTGTAGGGTTAGGTCGAGTGTTAATGTTAGGGTTAGTGTTAGGGTTAAGTTTAGGGTGAGGGTTCTGTTGAGGATTAGTGTGAGGGTTAGTGTGAGGTTTAGGGTTTAGGATGAGGTTTAGGGTTAGGGTTAGGTTTAGGATTAAAGTCAGTGTTAGGCTTAAGTTGGGGGTTAGGGTGATGGTGACGTTTAGGGTTAGGGTTAGGATTAGGATTAGGGTTAGGTTTAGGGTGAGGGATAGGATGAGGGTTAGGGTTAAGGATAGGGTTAGGCTTAGGTTTAGGCTGAGGGTGATGGTGAGGTTGAGGGTTAGGGTTAGGGTGACGTTAGGGTCAGGGTTAGGGTGAGAGTTAGAGCTTGGTTTATGTTTAGGGTTAGCGTGAGTGTTAGGGTAATGGTTACAGTGAGAGTGAGGGTTAGGGTTAGGTTGAGGGTTAGGGTTATGGTTAGTGTGAGGGTGAGGGTGAGAGTTAGGGTTAGGGTTAGTGTGAGGATTAGGATGAGTATTAGGTTTAGGATTAGGGTTAGGGTGAGGGCTAGGTTGAAGGTGAGGTTTAGGGTTAAGTTTATGGGGAGGGTTAGGATGAGGGTTAGTGTTAGGATTAGGGTTAGGGTAATGGCTAGGGTGTGGGTGAGGTTTAGGGTTAGGTTAGGGTGAGGTTTAGGGATAGGGTTAGGGTTAGGCCTAGGGTGAGGTTGAGGTTTAGGGTTAGAGTTAGGGTTAAGGTGAGGCTGAGGGTGAGGGTTAGGGTTAGGGTTAGGATTAGCATTAGGGTAAGGGTTAGGGTGAGTGTGAGTGTTAGGGTTAGGGTTAGGCTTAGGGTTACACTGAGGGTGAGGGTGAGGGTTAGGGTTATGGTGAGAGATAGGGTTCAGGTTAAGTTTAGGGTTAAGTTGAGGGTTAGGGTTAGGTTTACATTGAGTGTGAGGTTTAGACTTATCTTGAGGGTTAGGGTTAGGGTTAGGCTCAAGGTGAGGTTTAGGGTTAGGGTGAGGGTGAGGGTTAGGATGAGGATTAGGGTTAGGATTAGGGTTAGGTTGAGGGCTAGGTTGAGGGTGAGGGTTAGGGTTAGTGTTAGGGTGAGGTTTAGGTTTATGGTTAGAGTTAGAGTGAGGGTTAGGGTGAGGGTAAGGGTTACGGTAAGTGTGAGGGTTAATGTTAGGGTGAGGGTTAGGGTTAGGTTTAATGTTAGGATGAGGGTGAGTGTTAGGATTAGGGTTAGGGTTAGGGTTATTGTTAGGGTTATGGTTATGGTGAGGGTTAGGTTGAGGGTTAGGGTTACGTTGAATTTTTTAATGTTAGCGTTAGTTTTAGATTTAGGGTTAGGGTGAGGTCAGGATTAGGGTTAGTGTGAGGGTTAGTTTTGGGATTAGGTTATGGGTTACGGTGAGGGTTGTGGTTAGGGTGAGGGTTAGGATTAGGGTTATGGTTATTGTTAGGTTTAGGTTTAGGGTTACGGTTACAGTGAAGGTAAGGGTGAGGGTTAGGGTTTAGGGTTAAAGTGAGGTTTAGGGTTTGGGTAAGGGTTAGAGTTAGGGTTAGGGTGAGGCTGAGGTTTAGGGTTAGAGTTAGGGTTAGGGTGATGGTTAGGTTGAGGTTTAGGATTACGGTTAATGTTAAGTTTGGGTTAGGGTTAAGGTGAGGGTTAGGTTGAGGGTGAGGGTTAGGTTTAGGGTTATGGGGAGGGTTAGGATGAGGGTTAGGGTTAGGATTAGGGTTAGGGTGAGGGCTAGGTTGAGGGTGAGGTTTATGGTTACGGTTAGGGTGAGGTTTAGGTTTAAGGTTAGTGTTAGTGTTAGGGATAGGGTTAGGCTTAGGCTTATGGTGAGGGTTAGGGTTAGGGTTAGGTTTAGGCTGAGGGTGCGTGCGGGGTTGAGGATTAGGGTTAGGGTTAGGTTTCGCATTAGGGTTAGTTTTATTGTTAGGGTTAGGGTTAGAGTTACGGTGAGGTTGAGGTTGAGGGTTTGGGTTAGGGTTAGGGTGAGTTTTAGAGTAAGGGTTAGGTTTAGGTTTATGGTGAGGTTGAGCTTTAGGGTTAGAGTTAGGGTTAGCGGGAGGGTTAGGGTGAGGTTTAGGTTTAGGGTTAGTTTTAGTTTTAGGGTGAGGGTGAGGGTTAGGTTGAGGTTTAGGGAAAGGGATAGGTTTAGGATTAGGGTTAGGGTGAGCATGATTGTGAGGGTTAGGGTAAAGGTTAGGCTTAGGCTTAGGGATAGGCTGAGGGTGAGGGTGGGGTGAGGATTAGGGTTAGGGTGATGGTTAGGGTTAGGGGTAGTGTTATTTTTAGGGTTAGCATTAGAGTTACGGTGAGGGTGAGGGTGCGGGTGAGGTTTAGGTTTATGGTTAGGGTGGGGTTTAGGGTTAGGGTTAGGGTTAGGATGAGGGTGAGGGTGAGGTTTAGGGTTAGATATAAGGTTAGGGTGACGGTTAGGGTGAGGGTTAGGGTTAGGTTTAGTGTTAGGGTTAGGGTGAGGATGAGGGTTAGGGTTAGGGTTAGGTATATGGTAAGGGTGTGGTTTAGGGTTAGGGTTAGGGTTCAGGTTAGAGTAACGGTGAGGGTTAGGGTGAAGAATGAGTGTGATGGTTGTGGGTAGGTTTAGGGTTATGCTTAGGGTTAGGCTTAGGTTTGGGCTAAGGGTGAGCTTGAGCTTTAGGGTTATTGTTTGGGTTAGGGTTAGGGTTATGGAGGGGGTTAGGATGAGGGTTAATGTTAGGATTAGGGTTAGGGTAATGGCTAGGGAGCAGGTGATGTTTAGGGTTAGGTTAAGGTGAGGTTTATGGTTAGGGTTAGGGTTAGGGTTAGGGTGAGTGTGAGGGTTATGGTTAGGGTTAGCGTTAGGCTTAGGGTTACATTGAGTGTGAGCGTGAGGGTGAGGGTTAGGGGGGGAGTTAGGGTTCAGGATAAGTTTCGAGTTAGGGTGAGGGTTAGGGTTAGGTTTACGTTGAGTGTGAGGGTTAGGGTTAGGTTGAGGGTTAGGGGTAGGTTTAGGGTTAGGGTGAGATTTAGGGTTAGGGTTAGGGTGAGTGCTAGGATGTGGGTTAGGGTTACCGTAAGGGTGAGGGTTAGGGTTAGGGTGAGTGTTAGGTTTAGGTTTAGGTTTAGGGTGAGGGTGAGGGTTAGGATTAGGGTTAGGGTTAGGGTTATTGTTAGGGTTAGGTTTTGGGTTAAGGTAACGTTGAGAGTAAGGGTGAGCGTTAGGGTTTAGGGTTAGAGTCAGGTTTAGGTTTTGGGTTAGGGTTAGAGTTAGGGTTAGGGTGAGCGTGAGGTTTAAAGTTAGGGTTAGGGTGAGGGTTATGTGGAGGGTTAGGGTTAGGGTTAGGGTTAGTGTTAGGGTTAGGGTGAAGTTTAGGGTGAGGGTTAGGATGAGGGTGAGGTTTAGGATTAGGGTTATGGGGAGGGTTAGGATGAGGGTTAGTGTTAGGATTAGGGTTAGGGTGAGTGCTAGGTTGAGGGTGAGGTTTAGTGTTAGGGTTAGGGTCAAGTTTAGGGTTAGGGTTAGAGTTAGGGTGAGGGTGAGGTTTAGGTTTAGAGTTAGGGTAAGGGTGGGGCTGAGTTTGAGGGTTAGGGTTAGGGTTAGTGTTTGAGTTAAAGTTAGGGTGAGGGTTAGGATTAGGGTGAGTTTGAGCATGAAGGTTAGGCTTAGGCTTAGTGTTAGGATTCGGATTAGGGTAAGGGTTAGGGTGAGTGTGATGTTTATGGTTATGGTTAGGCTTAGGCTTAGGTTTAGACTGAGAGTGAGGGTGAGGGTGAGGGTTAGGGTTACGGTGAAGGTTAGGGTTAGTGTTAGGGTGAGAGTTAAGTTTTATTATGTTTAGGGTTAGGGTGAGGGTTAGGGTTCGGATTAGTGTTAGAGTGAGGGCTAGGGTGAGGGTGAGGCTTAGGGTTAGTGGTAGGGTAAGGTTTATCGTTAGGGTTAGGGTTTGGGTTAGGGTTAGGATGAGGGTTAGGGTTATGGTGAGAGTGAGGTTTAGGGTTAGGTTTAGGGTTAAGATTATGGTTAGGGTGAGGGTGAGTGTTAGGATTAGGGTTAGGGTAAGGGTCAGGATTAGGGTTAGGATTTGTGTTATTGTTAGGGTTAGGGTTAGAGTTATGGTGAGGGTGAGGTTTAGAGTTAGGGTGAGGTTCAGTGTTAAGTTTAGGATTAGGGTTAGTGTGAGGGGGAGGTTTAGGGTTACATTTAGGGTTAGTTGTAGGGTTAGGTCGAGCGTTAATATTAGGGTTAGTGTTAGGGTTAATGTTAGGTTGAGGGTTAGGTTGAGGATTAGTGTGAGGGTTAGTGTGATTTTTAGGGTTTAGGCTGAGGTTTAGGGTTAGGGTTAGGGTTAGGATTAATGTTAGGATTAGGCTTAAGTTGAGGGTTAGGTGAGGGTGAGGTTTAGGGTTAGGGTTAGCATTAGGATTAGGGTTAGGGATAGGGTGAGCGATACCATGAGGGTTAGGGTTAGGGATTGAGTTAGGCTTAGTGTTAGGCTGAGGGTGAGGGTGAGGGTTAGGGTGAGGATTAGGTTCAGGGTTAGGGTGAGAGTTAGGTTTCGGGTTAAGTTTTGGGTTAGGGTTAGCGTTAGGGTAACGGTTATAGTGAGAGTGAGGGTTAGGGTTAGGTTGAGGTTTAGTGTTAGGTTTAGGGTTATTGTGAGGGTGAGGGTGAGTGTTAGTGTTAGGGTTAGTGTTAGGGTGAGGGTTAGAATAAGGGTTAGGGTTAGGATTAGGGTTAGGGTGAGGGCTAGGGTGAGGATGAGGTTTAGGGTTAGGGTTAGGGTGAGGTTTAGGGTTAAGTTTTGGGTTAGGGTAAGGCTTAGGGTGAGGGTTAGATTGATGATTAGGTTTAGGGTTAGGGTTTGTGTGCGGTATAGGGTGAGGATGAGGGTTAGGGTTAGGGTGAGACTGAGGGTTATAATTAGGTTTAGGGTGATGGCAAGGGTCAGGGTGAGGGTTAGAGTTAGGTTTAGCATTAGGGTGAGGTTTAGGATTAGGGTGAGGGTTAAGGTTAGTGGGAGATTTAGTGTTAGGGTTAGGGTTAGTGTTAGGTTGAGGGTAAGTGTTAGGGTGAGGGTTAATGTTAGGGTGAGGGCTATGGTTAGGGTGAGGGTTAGTATTAGGGTTAGGGTTACTGTTATGGTTAGGGTTAGGGTTACTGTTACTGTGAGGTTGAAGGTTAGGGTTAGGGTTAGGGTGAGGTTTAGTGTTAGGGTTAGGGTTAGAGTTAGTGTTAGGGTGAGGGTAAGGTTTAGGGTTAGATTTAGGGTAAGGATGAGGCTGAGGTTGAGGGTTAAGTTTAGGGTTAGTGTTAGAGTTAGGGTTTGGGTGAGGGTTGGGGTGAGGGTGAGAGTGAGGGTGAGGGTTAGGCTTAGGGTTAGGATTAGGATTAGTGTAATGGTTCGGGTGAGTGTGAGGGTTAGGGTTAGGGTTACCCTTAGGCTTAGGGTTAGTCTGAGAGTGAGGGTGACTGTGAGGGTTAGGGTTAAGGTGAGGGTTAGTTTTAGGGTTAGGTTGAGATTTAGGGTTCGGTTACGTTTATGGTTAGGGTGAGGTTTAGGGTTAGGATTAGGGTTAGGGTGAGGGCTAGGGTGATGGTGAGGATTAGAGTTAGTGTTAGGGTAAGGTTTAGGGTTAGGGTTAGGGTTTCGGTTAGGGTTAGGTTGCGGGTTAGTGTAACAGTGAGGCTGAGGGTTAGGGTTAGGTTTAGGATTTGGGTTAGGGTGAGGGTGAGTTTTAGGTTTAGGTTTAGGGTTAGGGGGAGGGTTAGGTCGAGGGTTAGTGTTAGGTTCAGTGTTAGGTTTAAGGTTAGGGTGAGGGTTAGGTTGAGGTTTAGGGTTAGGCTTAGGCTTAGGGTTAGGCTGAGGGTGAGGTTGGGGGTGAGGATTAGGGTTAGGGTGATGGTTAGGGTTAGGGTTAGGGTAAGGGTTAGGATGAGGAAAAGGTTTAGGATTAGGTTTACGGTGAGGGCTATGGTGAGTGTGAGGGTTAGAGTAAGGGTTAGGCTTAGGCTTAGGTTTAGGTTGAGCGTGAGTGTGAGGGTTCGGGTTATGATTAGGGTGAGGTTTAGTGTTAGGGTCACGGTTAGAGTTAGGGATAGGGTGAAAGTGAGGTTTAGGGTTAGAGTTAGGGTAAGGTTGAGGCTGAGGTTGAGGGTTAGGTTTAGGGTTAGTCTTAGAGTTAAGGTTAGGGTGAGTGTTAGAGTGAGGGTGAGGGTGTGGGTGAGGTTTAGGCTTAGGTTTGGGATTAGGATTAGTGTAAGGGTTTGGGTGAGTGTGAGGGTTGCGTTAGGGTTAGGCTTAGGCTTAGGGTTAGGCTGAGAGTGAGCGTGAGGGTGAGGGTTAGGGTTAGGGTGAGGGTTAGGGTTAGGGTTAGGGTGAGAGTTAGGGTTCGGGTTAAGTTTAGGGTTACTGTGAGGGTTAGGGTAACGGTTACAGTGAGGGTGAGCGTTAGGGTTAGGTGGAGTGTTAGGGTTAGGTTTAGGGTTAGGGTGAGGGTGAGGATGAGTGTTATGGTTAGTGTTAGGGTGAGGGTTAGGATGAGGGTTAGGTTTAGCATTAGGTTTAGGGTGAGGGCTAGGGTGAGGGTGAGGTTTAGGGTTTGGGTTAGGCTGAGGTTTAGGGTTAGGTTTAGGGTTGGGGTTAGGATGAGGGTGAGGTTTAGGTTTAGAGTTAGGGTTAGGTTGAGGCTGAGGGTGAGGGTTAGGGTTAGGGTTAGTGTTAGAGTTAGGGTTACGGTGAGGGTTAGTGTGAGGGTGAGGGTTACGCTTAGTGTTAGGATTAGGATTCGAGTAAGGGTTAGGGTGAGTGTGAGGGTTAGGGTTAGGGCCAGGCTTAGGCTTAGGTTTAGGCTGAGCAAGAGGTTGAGGGTGAGTTTTAGGGTTAGGGTGATGGTTAGGATTACGTGTAGGGTGAGGGTTAGGATGAGGTTTAGGGTTAGGGTGAGGGTTAGGGGGAGGATGTTGGTAAGGGTAATGTTGAGGTTTAGGCTGAGGGTGAGGTTTAAGATAAGGTCGAGGGTTAGGGTTAGGATTAGTGTTAGGGTTAAGGTTAGGGTGAGGGTTAGGTTGATGTTTAGCGTTAGGGTTTAGGTTAGGATTAGGATGTATGTGATGGTATGTGAGAATTAGGGTTTCGGGTTAGGCTTAGGGTTAGGGTTATGCTGAGGGTGAGGTTGGGGGTGAGGATTAGGGTTAGGTGATGGTTAGGGTTAGGGTTAGGGGAGGGTTAGTATGAGGGATCGGGTTAGGATTAGGGTTAGGGTGAGGGCTAGGGTGAGGTTGAGGGTTAGAATGAGCGTTAGGCTTAGGCTTAGGGTTAGGCTGAGCATGAGGTTGACGGTGAGGGTTAGGGTTAGGGTGATGGTTAGGTTTAAGTTTAAGTTGAGGGTTAGGATGAGGTTTAGGGTTAGGGTGACGGTTAGGGTGAGGATGATGGTACGGGTAAACTTGAGTTTTAGGCTGAGGTTGAGGGTTAAGATAAGGATGAGAGTGAGGGTTAGAATTAGGGTTAGGGTGAGGGCTAGGGTGAGGGTGAGGGTTAGAGTTAAGGTTAGGGTTATTGTTAGGGTTAGGTTACGGTTACTGTGATGGTGAGGGATAGGGTTAGGGTTAGGGTGAGTTTTAGTGTTAGGGTTAGTGTTAGAGTTAGGGGAAGGTTGAGGGTTACGTTTAGGGTTAGTGCTAGAGTTAGGTTTACGGTGAGGGTTAGGGTGAGGGTGAGGTTTAGAATAAGGGTTAGGATTAGGATTAGTGTAAGGGTTCGGATGAGTGTGAAGGTTAGGGTTAGGGTTAGGCCTAGGCTTAGGTTTAGGCTGAGGGTGAGGATGAGGGTGAGGGTTAGGGTTAGGGTGACGGTTAGGGTTAGGGTTAGGGTGAGATTTAAGGTTCGGTTAAGTATGGTGTTAGGGTGAGGGTGAGGGTTAGGATTAGGGTGAGGGTGAGGGCGAGGATGAGTGTGAGGTTTAGTGTTAGGGTGAGGGTGAGGTTTAGGGTTAGGGATAGGGTTAAGTTTAGGATGAGGCTGAGGTTTAGTGTTAGAGTTAGTGTTAGGGTGAGGCTGAGGATGAGGGTTAGGGTTAGGGATAATCTTAGAGTTAGGGTTATGGTGAGGGTTAGGGTGAGGGTGAGGGTAAGTCTTAGTGTTAGGATTAGATATAGGGAACGGGTTAAGGTGAGTGTGAGGGTTAGGGTTAGGTTTAGGGTTAGGCTTAGGTTTAGGCTTACTGTGAGGGTGAGGGTGATCGTTAGGGTTAGGGTGAGAGTTAGGGGTAGGGTTAGGGTTAGATTTAGGGTTCGGGTAAGTTTAGGGTTAGGGTGAGGGTTAGGGTTACAGTGTGGGTTAGGGTTAGGGTTAGGGTGAGGGTTAGGATGAGGATTAGGGTTAGTATTAGGGTTACGGTGAGGGCTAGGGTGAAGGTGAGAGTTAGGGTTAGGGTTAGGGTGAGGTTTAGGTTTAGGGTTAGGGTGAGGTTTAGGATGAGGGTTAGGGTTACGGTGAGGGTGAGAATTAGGGTTAGGGTGAGGGTTAGGTTTAGGTTTAGGGTTAAAGTGAGGGTGAGGGTTTTTGTTAGGGTTAGGGTTAGGGTTATGGTTATGGTGAGGGTGTGGGTTAGGGTTAGGTTTAGGGTGAGGTTTAGTGTTAGGGTTGTGGTTAGAGTTAGGCTTAGGGTGAGGCTGAGGATTAGGTTTAGAGTTAGGGTAAGGGTGAGGCTGAGGTTGAGCGTTGGGTTTAGGTTTAGTGTTAGAATTAGGGTTAGGGTGAGGATTAGGGTGAGGGTGAGGTTGAGGGTGAGGTTTAGGCTTAGGGTTAGGATTAGGATTAGGGTAAGGGTTAGGGTGAGTCTTAGGTTTAGGGTTAGGGTTAGGCTTAGGCTTAGGGTTAGGCTGAGAATGAGGGTGAGTTTGAGGTTGAGGGTTAAGTTGAGGGTTATCGTTAGGGTTAGGGTGAGAGTTAGGGTTCGGTTAAGTTTAGGGTTTTGGTGAGGGTTGGGTTAGAATTAGAGTTAGGGTGAGGGCTATGGTGAGGATTAGGGTTAGGGTTAGGGTTTGGGTTAGGGTTAGGATGAGGGTTATGTTTAAGATTATGGTTAGGGTGAGGGTGAGTGTTAGAATTAGGGTTAGGGTTAGGGTTACTTTTAGGGTTAGGATTAGTGTTATTAGGGTTAGGGTTAGAGGTATGGTGAGGGTGAGGGTGAGTGTGAGGGTGTGGGTTAGGGTTAGGGTTAGGATTAGGTTTAGGGTTAGGCTTAGGATTAGAGTTAGGGTGAGCGTGAGGTTTAGGGTTAGATTTAAGGTTAGTTGGAGGGTTAGGTCGAGCGTTAATGTTAGGTTTAGTGTTAGGGTTAAGGTTAAGATGAGTTTTAGGTTGATGTTCAGGATTAGGGTTACAATTAGGGTTAGGATTAGGGTGAGGGTGAGGGTGAGTGTGAGGGTTAGGTTTAGGGTTAGGCTTAGGCTTAGGGTTAGGCTGAGGGTGAGGGTGGAGGTGAGGATTAGGGTTAGGTTGATGGTTATGGTTAGGGTTAGGGTGAGGTTTAGGATGGGGGTTAGGGTTAGGATTAGGGTTAGTGTGAGGGCTAGGGTGAGTGTGAGGGTTAGAGTAAGGGTTAGGCTAGGCTTTGGGTTAGGTTGAGCATGAGGTTGAGGGTGAGGGTTAGGGTTAGGGATAGGGTGAGTTTTAGTGTTAGG